>NC_069362.1:12073409-12376439 GCF_021730395.1 Mercenaria mercenaria | reverse complement strand
CTATATTTTTTCTCATTAATTAAATCATGCTTACTTAAATTTTTTTATGGACTTACGGATATTATTTATGTTAGTGTTGTATATATTCTATTTTGATAATCGGTTTATTTAGCAAATTTCTATTTTACAATATGTATATAGACATTAGGGAATGTGAAAGTGACCATGGATGTCAGCAAAATTGCCGAGAAATACCAGGTTCCTATGTCTGTGAATGTGAACTTGGGTACACGCTGGATGAAGACAAAAAGTCATGTAATGGTAGGTACTAATATATGTTGAAATGGAAATGACTAATATTTTCCTTCAGGCATGGTTCCTTGATAGATAAGGAAACATTTCTCGCATTTGAATTTCTTCAAGAATGATTGTGTAAAATATTATCAAAGCCTTGTACTTGTATGTTTTATATCATATGATAACTTTTGACGTATTTGAAATCAAGAACAAATATTAGTTTGAGCTTTGAACATATATAGACTGTATAGACTACATATCTTTTCTCAAGATATTATACTCCATGCTGTAATAAATCTTATTCACCGAAGAAATCATTTACTAACATACTAAATGCATATTGTTTTGCAGTTTTACAGTTAAAATGCTTTTATTTATACATGTAGACGTGGATGAATGCAGTAACAGTACCCATGAATGTCAGCAAATTTGCCTTAACTCAATCGGTTCCTATAGCTGTTCCTGTAATATCGGATATGAACTCACCACTGATAATTACACGTGTACAGGTAAACAAAACATGCTATCATCATATATTTGTCTAAACGGTTGACTATAATGTACGCATCGCAGTAAACAAAACAGCATATCTGTCTTATGATACCAAGAGTAATACATTCCCAGTAATTGTTTTATTCCTTTCATGTCATGCATCGTGTTGCAGGAGTATAGAAACATGACATGTCTTGAAGTATTGTCAGTTCTAATAAATTGACATTAATAGAAAAAAAAACAGTGTAAAATCTTTACATAGCTTTCCTGCAATATCGGATATGAGCTCACCACTGATTATTACAGGTGTACAGGTAAACAAAAGCTGATGCTGTCTTTTATTTGTCTAGACGGTTGACAAAAATGTACGCATTGCAGTAAACAAAACAACATACCTGTCCTATGATAACAAGAGATACATATTCCCTTTAATGGTTTTATTCGTTTCCTCCCATGGATCGTATCGCGTTGCTAGAACATTATATAAATATCATATGGCAGCGTGTGTGACGTTGATATTGTCATCCCGAGGACAGAATGTCACCCGAGGCGAAAGCCGAGTAACAAAATAGTTTTAATTAATATAATTCAACAGTTTCATCTTTTCAACATCCTCATTAACAAATTCAATAAGATAAACAAAATACACATTGAATAGTGACGTCACTACCATATATGTACAAGGGAGGCAATCATTTCATGATTTGGCTAAAACATTGAAGCAGTTATTTGCTCTTATATGACATTCAAACTATCAGCGAAGTCACATGACCTGACAGTCACTTGGTCACGTGTCAAAAAGGTTGAAAATGTTTTTGATAGTAAAAATATTTCTTTCTTTGGTATTGGGATTTTATCATTGTAGACAAAAGTGAGGTATAATAAATAAATATAACATATCTTGAAGTATTACCAATGCTAACTGATTGATATAAACAGTAACAGTGTGCAATCCATTAAAAAGCAAAGGTATTGCGTAGTTCTTTTTGAATGCATAGAAATGTTTTATATGTTTTGGTAGGCTCTGCTCTTTAATTAGTACCTAGACATTTTTCTGTACATCCACGTTCTACAGAATAACTTTCAAAAATTCTCAAAATACAAATTGCATTCAGTAAAATGGATATGTCAGATAAAATTTAGCGGTTTAAATGTATATATTTGCAGACATAAATTTACCCTGAACAAACGAGTCGGGGCTGGGATTTATTGAAATCGCTTTGTTCCGTCCTTACATGTTCGTCTGTCCGTTATACATACAGGTGCTTTTTATTAATTGTACGTATGCATTTAATCGTGAGTTAAGGAGCTTGGGTGTAATTTGCTTTGTTAAAGTAAATTTGATTTGAGATACCAAAGTTTGTAAGGTTTTTAGCTCGACTATTCAAATAATAGGTAGAGCTATTGGACGGCGTCTGCGTCTGCGTCGGCATCCCGATTTGGTTAAGTTTTTGTATGTAGGCTGGTATCTCAGTAACCACATGTGGAAATGGATTGAAACTTCATACACTTATTCATTGTGATAAACTGACTTACATTGCACAGGTTCCATAACTCTATTTTGCTTTTTTACAAAATTATCCCCCCTTTTCTACTTAGAAATTTCTGGTTAAGGTTTTATATGTAAGCTGGTATCTCAGTACCAACTAAGGTAATGGATTGAAACTTCACACCTCGTTCACTGCGATGATCTGACATGTAATGCAGAGGTTCCATAACTCTACATTGCATTTTTACAAAATTATGCCCCTTTTTCGACTTAGCAGTTCTTGGTTATTTTTTTTGTATGTAAGCTGGTATCCCAATACCCACTAATGGGAATGGATTGAAACTTCACACACTTGTTCACTGTCATGATCTGATATGCAGTGCACAGTTTTCATAAATCTAATTTGCATTTTTACAAAATTATGCGCTTTTTTGACATAGCAGTTTTTGGTTAAGTTTTTGTATGTAAGCTAGCTGGTACTAGTATCTCAGTACCTACTAATGGGAATGGATTGGAACTTCATACAATTGTCCATTGTTATGAGTTGATATGCATTGTACAGGTTCCATAACCCTGTTTTACAAGTGTAAAAAATATGCCCCTTTTTTCAACTTTTTTTATTCATTCAATTGACAAGGTTGTTGAACTGTCGAGATTTGCTGTCCTCCGACAGCTCTTGTTTTTATTTCTTATTCAGAATTAATTGGTATCATAAAGCAATTATTGTTGTTATTTAAAACTTCCATTTTTGCAGTAAAGAACTGCTTTATTATTTTTATTAAATGTAATATTTTGAATGTTTGTATGAATGCTGTTTTGTATGAATTTCTTTTACGTTTGTTTGAATATCTGTTTTCAAATTTATTGTAGAGAATCGGCATTTAAGGTATTTACGAAATTTATAGGAATGCACGATTGTCAGAAAATAAATGATAGAAGAAGCCGCATATTTCGCTTGTGTATGAGTTAGAGTCCCTGACAATAGGTATTAGCCTGAGGCCTAATACCGGTCTAGTATGCCAATATCGCCTTAAGGCACACCAGCCCTGTTTTATAACCTTTTTATTGCATATGTTCCACTCTATTTATAAAGTGAAAACGTGATTTAAATAATATAATGTTGCACAGCGTCGTTGAATGTTCACGCGGGAACGGCAACGTTGTCTGATAACTTTGACGTCATATCATTTTAAACATTTGTTATGAATCCATGCATTCAACGTCGTAGTTTCCTGTCAGCCTTTCTCAACCACGATAGAAGTTGAAGCTAGCGAAATCATGTTGATTTACCATGCTTTATTTGGTAATATAAATGTTAGTTTGTATTTACTTGGCATCCTGTCAGTGAAAGTATTAAAATCTGAATGTTGTGCGTAGCCAGAAGTGTGCCTGATATCACCGGAAGTGTGCCAGATATCAGGCACACACTAATATCGGCCTCACGCTGTTCATATACATTTAAATTTTGTGCAAATGTGTTTAGTAACATATGCAATAATAAGAGGTTATTGGATTTGTATCGAGAAATATGCACGAGTTCTACAGCGAAAATATTGCGCGACTTTAGGAGCGCTATATTCTTCCGCGAAAGAACAAGTGCATATTTCTCGATGCAAATCTAATAATCTTTTTATTACATACACATACTACCCATACAATTATTATATAACTGATATTAATTTGTTTTTTAACTTGATAAAAATTGAAAGTACCGTCAATAAAGTACTTTCAAACGCGACGACACGCATGAAACTGACGTCACAGATGACGTCACGCACCCGATATGAAATTTGAACGTCAATATGGAAAAATATTGACGTTTCAGGTTTCATTGCAACTTAAGGGAGTTTGTAATTGAGTATGTAATAAGTCTTCTTATTAGATTCATTTATTTTACCGAAAACTTTCGGCTTTTACAATTTTTAAACAAATCTAATCTACTAAACTGCAATCATTTGTACTTGGCTGAAAATAAATTTTTCTAACTGATGTTACTTTTTACAGATATCGATGAGTGTGAGAGCAACATTCATGAATGTGAGCACATTTGCGAAAACACACCGGAGTCCTACACTTGTTATTGCAATACTGGATTTACTATAGACTCTGATAACAGAACGTGTGGTGGTACGTTACTCTCACTTTACAAATAATTCATCAGATTTGTGTCCCATAATATTAAGCAGTCGCAATTCATCCATGTTGTTTCTGTTTTTTCCCCAATAAGATGTGCAGAACTAGATAAGACTACACAAGTTCTAAAGGACCATTAGCACCGTGAAATGATGTCAGACGTCATCTTGTCAAGCCGTCTCTTTGTGTTACTCTTGATAAGCAAGAGTTATTGTAAAGCAATTATATTATGTACGACTTAAGGAATCTATAAGGAAATTTTGATTTGTTATCAAAGAATTTATTTATAATTTACTCGGGCGACGAATATTATGTAAATGCTGGGAAGTTACCGTTTGACCTATAACTGTATTGGTGTGACGTTAAAGAAATAAACAATTTTGTCATCTATTTCACCTCGTATGTCTTTTTAACATAATATG
Organism: Mercenaria mercenaria; assembly: GCF_021730395.1. Classification (NCBI taxonomy): domain Eukaryota; kingdom Metazoa; phylum Mollusca; class Bivalvia; order Venerida; family Veneridae; genus Mercenaria; species Mercenaria mercenaria. Next base: position 12,371,666 of record NC_069362.1, on the reverse strand, counting down.
TTTCTTTATAATGTTCAAGCCCGTTTCAAAATCTTATTATTTACCGATTGATCTCATAATTTTTCGCATACCCCAATGACGATTTTTTTTGGATTTAACGTCGCACCGACACATGATAGGTCATATGGCGACTTTCCAGCTTTCCAGGTGCCCCTCCGTGCATTATTTCATCACGAGCGGGCACCTGGGTAGAACCACCGACCTTCCGTAAGCCAGCTGGGTGGCTTCCTCACATGAAGAATTCAACGCCCCAAGTGAGGCTCGAACCCACATCGATGAGGGGCAAGTGATTTGAAGTCAGCGGCCTTAACCACTCGGCCACGGAGGCCCGCCCCAATGACGATGCAGTGAAAATTTTGTCAAAATCCCTAAAGATATTTTCTCACGCAAACTATGACAACGATATTGTACCAGTATGATTAGCAAGCGAAGCCTGAAAATATATCAGAAAGTGATAATTTTAGCTTTTTGCTTATAAATTGTCTTTAAATTAAAACAAAATAATTTATATGTATTATTTGTATTATTGCACTGTAATATTCTCAAACGCATTACTTATAACATGTGAAAATGTTGAGTTCTGCTCAGCCCGGGACGGTGGCTTGTATTTCCACTACCGTCCATGAACAAGCTCAATCGTTTATGTCGTGTTAGGCGACCTGTGGTTTTCCACTTTTTTTTATTTTGCAACAAAACAGGTTATATAGACTTACAAAGCATTTCTTAACGGCCGGTGCACTTTGTGTTAAAAACGGCTGTATGAGTTTGATATAACATGACCTTGAAGACGGGTTAGCACAGTTGAGGTTTTGCCTGTTTCAGTAAAAAATATCAAACCTTTTAATTCAGTATAAAATTTCTATGTGATTAAAAATATCTATAACCATATACAAACATACAAACAAATATAAACTATGCAGATATCTTTAGGGACTTTGCCTATTTTTTTTTATTGAAACGTCATAGGGGAATGCGATTTTTTTTTTTAGAAAAATCGCTATGTAGTAAAAGCTTGAAAAGGACTGTACATAACGTGGTACATTAGATAAGTGAAATATTCATTAAAGGCATGATACATATACAAAATATTCACTTTAGGAATCGACTGTGATATTGATAATGGAGGATGCGAGCATAGTTGTGTGAATAAGACGGGTATATTCGAATGTAGCTGTAATGATGGATATGCGTTAGCTAAGGACGGAGTGTCGTGCAATGATATAGATGAATGTGCTACCGAGAATGGAGGATGTGACCAACAGTGTAACAACTCAGAAGGGTCCTTTTCTTGCAGTTGTTCCGGTGGATACGTTCTAGATAATGATAATATAACTTGTGAAGACTTGGATGAATGCGAAAACAACAATGGCGGCTGTGGGCAAATTTGTGAAAATAAGAATGGGACATTTAGCTGTATGTGTGAAGAGGGATATTTTCTGCAGAATGACAGTAAAACGTGCGCTGATATAAATGAGTGCGAAACAGATAATGGGGGATGTGAACAGTTTTGCAGAAATGAGGCTGGGAAATTTTCTTGTTCTTGTTCAACTGGATTCTCACCTGAAAGCGATAGAAGATCGTGTAAAGAGGTAAATGAATGCGACACAAACAATGGGGATTGTGAACACGTTTGCACAAATACGAACGGATCTTACTTTTGCAGCTGTTTCGAAGGGTTTGCCTTGCAGTCTAACAATATGACATGCACTGACATAAACGAATGCGAAATATTTAATGGACGCTGCGATCAAAATTGCAATAATTCGGAAGGGTCTTATTTCTGCTACTGTTCTGAAGGCTTCACGCTACAGATTGACAATGAAACTTGCGAAGATATAAATGAATGTGAAATTCAAAATGGGGGTTGTAATCAGACTTGTGTCAATGTCAATGGATCTTTCAAATGCGAATGCAACAAAGGGTATTTGATATCGCAAGATAACATTTCGTGCGAAGACGTGAATGAATGCATCTATGACAATGGCAACTGTAGCCAGATTTGCGTAAACGAAGAGGCATCTTTCTTTTGTGGATGCTTGGATGGATATATTCTCCAAGATGATGCTATAACATGCCTTGATGTGAATGAATGTGTGGTAAACAACGGAGGATGTGAGGAGCAGTGTACAAATACCGAAGGCTCATTCTACTGCAGTTGCGATGTGGATCACACTTTAAATAAAGATGGGTTTACGTGTGATAGTAAGTATTCTAAGTACAGGAGAATTACAAAGCCAACTCCATTTTCATTCAACGTTTCGACTATTTTTATTAGTCTTCTTCAGGAAGTAAACAAATATGATATTAAGTAGTAAGTATTCTAAGGAATTCCGACGAAGGCGCATTTTGCTCTTGTTTACGTGTTGTTTGTATTTTATATATATCTAAACTAAATATACGGAAGTAAAAACAAAACGCCAGTTGCTATTTTCATTTAAACAGTCTGCTGATTTAAATGGCATAGTAAACCTACTATAGAGGTGTTTATTGCGAATCCCTTTCAGTACTTTTTGTTCGAGGTTTTAGAATGCTTAAAAAATCTCTTTAAATACGTCATCAGCAAAATGTTTGATCTCGTTACATTGAAAACTGGAAGCATGATTATAAATACTTTACATAGTTGTGAATGAACTATTGTTTGATGACATACCGACAAATTAAAACGCCAATACTATTTTTATCATAGTTATGTTTTTTTTACTTTAATTTCAATTATTTGTTATGCCTTTTACTGTATTTGCTTATTATCTAAAAGAACACATGGTATTTTCAGGTACCGATGAGTGTAAGAGTGCTGAGATCCACGGATGCAACCAAAACTGTGCAAACATACCAGGTTCCTTTGTTTGCTTCTGTAATGCTGGATTTTCTCTTGACTCCAACAACAAAACTTGCTCAGGTACCTTTTGAGTTAACTATATCAAAAGAATTGATTTCACTGTCAAATATACTATCAATGAAACATTTCTATTGTATGCTATTGTAGTCTATATTTCAAAACATTTTAAAACGTTACATTGAAAAGTTATCTAAGAGAAATCTAAAATGAGAGTTCTGTATCAGTAAAAAATCCTTAATTTTAGATATTGATGAATGCTCGGTCGATAATGGCGGATGCGATCATAACTGTACCAACATAAAAGGGACATTTGAATGTAGCTGTAACGAAGGATATAGTTTACAGAACGACTCGACATCATGCAAAGATGTTGATGAATGTGCGGACGAGAACGGCAGTTGTGACCAATTATGCATCAACACAGACGGGTCATTTTCTTGCAGTTGTTCTGACGGGTTTGTCCTGGAGAATGACAGTGTAAATTGCAAAGACTTAAACGAATGTGAAGCTAATAATGGTGGATGTGATCAAATATGTACCAACGAAAATGGAACATACACTTGCGTGTGTACAACTGGATACTCATTGAATGATGACGCTCATACTTGCGATGACGTCGATGAGTGTGAGGTAAACAATAGAACCTGTGAACAACTTTGTAGAAATGAAGAAGGGAGTTTCTCTTGCGTCTGTTCAGATGGATTCTCGCTTGAAAGTGACAACACAACTTGTACAGACGTCAATGAATGCAAAAACTATAATGGTGGATGCGAACAAACTTGTCAGAACACAAACGGATCTTTCATTTGCGGCTGCACCAATGGATTTTCCTTACATTCCGAAAATGGAACATGCAAAGACATAAACGAATGTGAAACAAATAATGGACTTTGTGATCATCATTGTTTCAATTCCGATGGAACATATTATTGCTCTTGCTCAGACGGTTTCTTGCTACAAGGAAACAACCAGTCATGCGAAGACGTGGATGAATGTAACACCGAGAATGGTGGTTGTGGGCAGATTTGTGTCAACTCAAATGGATCCTTCAACTGTGGATGTAAAGCCGGCTTTTCTTTAATGGCGAATAATTTGACATGCGAGGACGTAAATGAATGCAATGCCAACAACGGTGCCTGTACCCAAAACTGCGTGAATGAAATCGGATCCTTCTCATGCGGATGTCATGATGGCTATTTTCTCCTAGATGATGGGAAAACATGCTTCGATATTGATGAATGTGAAATAAGTAACGGAGGGTGCCAGGAGAAGTGTACGAATTTCGAAGGTACATTTCACTGCGGTTGTGACACGGGCAAGAATCTAAATGATGATGGGTTTACCTGTGACAGTAAGTTATTTGCCAATTTGTAATGTTTAGAGAAGAAATAACATACTACTCAGCAAAACACGATCATTTAAAAAAACTTGTTAGTTCATCTAATAATATATTCAAACAATTAGTAATATATACTGACAAGTCATTGCCATAATTCCCAAGGTTCAACTTTATACAATAGTTTGACATTCTCTCGGACATTTATATTATTAAAAAAATTCTGTTATAGGCGCATGGACAAAATTGTATACATGGCTGAATTCCTCCGTGTATTATATTTCTATTTGAAACGTTTAATGTCCGTTAGAAGTTTACACCAGATTACCCCAAAAACAAAGTGTTCCGCAATTTCAGATACAAAGCTCCCTTCAATTTCCTCAACATTGAGACTCGTAATTGAAGAATCATTTGGAAACGGACTACACAATGAATCAGCAAATGACAATATTTTTGAAAAATTGGAAGAGTCAGTACGTACATTTTCGTTTTTTTTTTGCAACAAGATTGACCTACCATGGATTTAGGTAACAGACTAATATTTATCACTTGTTTGACGTCGTGGGAGTGAAATAAAGCCACTACATTAATTTGGAATTTCACTTGTGTAATAAAGCTTTGTGAGTTGACGTCGTTTTAAGTACGATGTTATTCGAATTGACTTGGTCTATGGTAGGCAAAGAAAGAATATATTTTGATGTTTCAGCAGGAAAAGTGTAAATGCGATTAAAAGAATATTACATTTGCGTATTTCCACATTGAATTTATTAAACTCGTTGAATAAAATTAATAAAATGCCTGGCAGAGGCTCGAATTTTATCATTTTAGTCAATTCGTAATCGTATAATAAATTCATTATGAAAAGACACTCATGTAATATCGTCTGTTTATCCATTTGTAGCAAAAGTTACTTATGAAACGAACCAAAAAGATGTTGTAGCAATACACTAGTACACAAAGTTTGACAAACCACTTTTCAATGGGGCAGACATTTAAGACGAGTTGTTTTCGAGCGCTTTCATAAAATATCTAACATAAAGTGGAACAAAGAACATAACACAAGAATACTATATATATGTTCTGTTACATAGCACAAAAAGTGTTTATTTAATTTTACTAATCAATAAAAGAAAATTTGTTTTCTATTAACAATTTATCATGCATGAATATCTTGACTTATTGTAATACAAATACGAACCCTTTTGTAATGTCCCTTGCAGCTTGACACATACTTTAAGAAATTCATCAAGAATCCTATCACTGTGGCCGTACACCAGATTAGGTATGTATACATCAGATAAGGTATGTATACATAAGATTAGGTATGTATACATCAGATTAGGTATGTATACATCAGATGAGGTATGTATACATCAGATAAGGTATGTATACATGTATACATCAGATAAGGTATGTATACATCAGATTAGGTATGTATACTTCATATAAGGTTTGTGCATGTGTCGTTCTTTGAACTTAACTTTAATCTTTGAAATGAGACTGTCCACATAGGAAATATGAAATAAAACGATAGCAATACTTCTTTATGTTATGTGAGACAAGAGATCGTATTCCGTGTAATAAGTGATGGCAACTTCTGTTTTAAAAGTGATAAAAGGCCTAAGATCAGTTTAAATGTTCGTTATGAACACTGTGGAAAATTGTTTTCATTTAAAAAGGAGGCTTTATCAAATGTAGGAAGAAATTATTCAATCGTATAAATACCGTATAAGATCCCAGAAACATCACCCTATTTCGCGATATAACAAAACATTGTATTACAATCTAATAATACAAGATATAAAGCCCCAAAACAGTTTTATTCTTAAAATTTGTATATGTGACTTTATCAAACTATAAATAAATGTAATCAAGATATTGTTATATTTTCTGGTTCTTTAGAATCATGGAGACCATTCAACGTATTAATCAACCCATGTTTCCTTTAATATTGCTAGGTTGCGTTTTTTTACTTCTAAAGTATCTTCCTATAGATTATAATTGAAATAAAAAGCCGTTAAAGGTCTGCCATAATTGAATATTGGTAACAAAATATAAAAAACGGACTTCGATCTAAAACATAGATTTTGTGAAAAAATATTTTTGATATGTAGCGGGTACATTTAAAATGTTTCCCAGTCCTCATCGGGGGTGTGCACCGGTAATGAGAATACAACAGAATACCTTCAGATCTCACGCACACACCTACGATTAAAAATACACGACTGACATTTGCCTAATATTCAATTTGTTGTTGTTTGTAGAAAATTCCAGGACAAAGATGGGAAAATTGTTATTGTAGCAAATTATACGGTTTGGTACAACGAAAGCGGGATGAGTAATAAAGAAAAAGACAGACTACTTCGTGGATCTACTGATCTCGTTGACGGGACTACTTTGCTGTACAATGGAAAGTCTGTACGCGCAAAATTAGGTACAACGACAAAAGTTAGCAGTGCTCGTATCATTCCACAGTTAATAAAGTCGTACTTTTTTCTAATGGACACATGTCATTAGATTATTAATTATTAAAAATATGATGTGGACACCACTGTAAACGCGCAGATAATGTCAAAGTCTTTGGAAAACATTGCTAGTGATACTTATTCCATGTATTTATTCGGACTTGAAATAAAATCGATATTGTTCTTTACAGATATGCCGGAGAACAGAAGTGGGCTTTGTGAGGTACACAAAATGCTTTATGGAAACTGTGAACCAGGGTTTGATTGCAGAATTAAAGGAAACATCCCTCGCTGCGTGTACGTCATAATTTTGCTATCGTTTTAAGACTATTGTTTGCTGTTATGAATGGTAGAAATAACTGCGTTTTATATTAGTTATTAAGATGTTCGACACAATGACTACATCGTTAGATCTAGTCAGATTCGGCAAAATTTCAGTTGTTCATTACAAAAAGCTGAGACAACAAAGTTATTACTTAAGCGCATAAGCAACCACATTGTTTGTTTACTTAAACAAAATGATTACTACTTTCATTTTGTTTTTAATTTTAGAAAAGCTCAGCCTACAGAATCACGTCAAAAAGGTAAGATTTATTACGTACATTTGCATGCTTACGCATTCAATTTCCAACGAAACTAAAAAAATCAGTTTTCAGTTTTACAAATCGTTTCGTCCAATTAAAAATGTATGCATTGACAAAGGGAATGAATTTAAGACTGTAACATAATAATTCATCTACTATTGCAATTTGTTCTATAGAAAAGTTTCTTAAAATCATAAGCAGAACAAGATTCGCCAAGACCTTGGCATTAAGTAGATACCGTACTTAAAGTTCTTCGCGTACTTTGACTTTTGTGATTTCATTTTTTTGTGCAACAGTAAAGAGTATGCGTAAACAATGGACTTTTAGGAATGAATTAAGGTCAGTCGGGATAGTGACAGCGAATACTAAACAATCGTTTGATGAAGTGAGGTATTAAGTTGAACACTGAAAGTACTGAAACTCATAAAATCAAAGTTGAAAATGGACAAAGTTCTGTGATTTCGTCGTTCTCCTACTGCGACAAGGGCAAAATATGAAAGATTTGAGTGCATTATGTTAAGTGGCACTGCCAATTAGTACGTTCATACTCTAAAACAGATTTGAGAAATCTGAACTGTTTTGACTGATTAAAATTATATTGATTTTTATTTTATATTATATTTTTGGTTTACACGGAAATTGCCGTCAGCTAACATAGTCAATACATTGATGATTCAGTGTACTCCAAACATATTACTCTAGTTCACGTAATATCGGGTAGAGTGTAAGGGTACACCATACACTGTCTAGCTATAGAACCTGTTGTTATAGCGATGTGATGGGGAGTCCACCTTACATGTGAGATGTCCTAGGCTTGAGTCCCGGACACGACTTAAACGGTTGCAGTCTGTTACAGTACAGTATGCATGTGAAGTATATCGGACTGTTTAACTGTTCTATATTTGTAGCGGTCAGTATATTTGGCCATTATTAAGCAGTTCAGATCACTGTTGAATGTAAAACCAAATATAAATGATCAGCTATATTATGTCCGTTTTATGTTTCTCGTTTATATGACTTTGAAGAGGAGAAGTTACATTTCTTTGATAACAAAATTCTCTCAAATACAAAAAGTATTAAATGTTCATATGCACCATTTGTTAAAATATCATAACTAATTTTATTTCGAGAAATATATAAACAATTGCATGTATTTTTAAAAGTTTTTAATTTCATGCCTTAGTTTTGAAAACAGAGGCACTGCCTCTATGTTTAGGCAGTTACATTGTCACATGTATAATACTTGCCATTTCATGAATACTTGATCTTAAAATGTTACATACTTAATTTTTATTTCTATTAAATCTAAGACTACTAAAATATTAAAGATAAGCTTCTTCTTCTTCTTCTTAAGCCCTACACTGAGTTAAGATTAGCAATAGGTCAGGGTTAACACAGATACTTATCTGGAGCTGTTTCACACTATAATTAGTTAATGAAAGGTTCACTTTTCCTGCTATAGTAAAAACGATATAATTAAATACAATCATATTTACAACAGGTGGATCCATTGTCTACATTGCTCCTGTTCTGGTTGTTATATTATTGGTAGCGGCTGGAATAATTGCCTTCTGGTATATAAGGAAGAAAAGGAAACACACTAGTGATTCAGGTGTTAAATATAAGTACGTTGTATTTATGTCTTAGTAAAATGGTAAATGGAGAATATTTATACATGATACAGATTAATAATTTAATAGCTGAATCATGATACAGTAGCATTTTATGTTCTTCCAGGCACTAAACTGCTAAAAAGAATTATCACAGTTTGGCAGTTTTGCTACTGCTGTAAATTCTGATATATTTGCAAGACTCAGTTTTGCTATGATTACAATTTGAATTAATTCACTATGCACAATGAATGCCAATATGTGATATATATAGAGCTGTTTATAACAATAAAACTTCTGCACGAGTATTTATTTCGTGAACACGGGGAGTTAGCAAATATATCGCAAGTTAACACATCCTGAATTGTTTTTTATTTTGTTGTATTTGATTTTAATTTCAGAAGGGAACGATCGGCAACACTACTGAGCGAACTTCCAGAAGGAGAGAACACCTGCCAAGAAATGAAATGTACAGAGGAGGCTACATCAAGATTTTCCGCAAGTGCGCCATCATCAATCACGTCGGATCTTGCAGGCGGCGAGGAGATACGAAACTCTTCAGAACTATCCGATGATAAAGTCAAGGGGTCATCCAAAGAGATCTCAAGTGACAATATGAAAAGGGTTTCCTCACAATCAGAAGTAAAGGAAACAAAATCAACCAAAGACAAGAAAGAAGACAAATCCATTCTTCTGTTTAAAGAGGAACTACATGAGTCGCATGCATAACAAACATAAGTGACCAGACGAAATGTTACTATGAAAGTTCAGTGTTACAAATATACAATGTACTCGTATATCTAAAAGTATCATGCTGTTAATAAAACATACGGAGAGGTATGAGAGAAAGCAATTTAACTCCGTTTAGAATATAACCAGGGAAAAAATGAAGTACTCTCTGATGCAGGATTGTGCTAAATAAACTATAAGCTTTCTTATTTGTTAATAAATTTGGTTTGAGTGTTTACTAATGCTATTGTTTCATATCAAATTGTAGATAAACCAAAGTATAATCAATCTGTATGAATTACTTTACGAGTATGATATAAGAATTAATTGCGATGTTTTTGTAGATGTGTTATGTAAGTTATTACTTTTTAATACAACTGGTCGTTTAATGATTTAGCGTTTCTTCGATGCTCCCCCTATTGGTATAGCACTTTTTGTGAATATATGCCCCCTTTAAGTAGCAAAATGAAGTGTTAAATGTTAAACCATGAATAATTTGAAGTAAAAAGTAATACGCTTTAGGGTGCCGTTAAATAAATTTGTATTGAAAAAATATATATAGGTCAACCGCTCATATAATGACGCAAACTGATTTCGATAAACGTGTTCATGTGTTACTGTTTGGATGAGGTTATAATGGCCCAACCTTCTTGAAATTACAGTATGTGTGTGTGTGTGTGTGTGTGTGCGCGCGCGCGCGCGTGTTTCGATGGAAAAACTAAATACCAACTGCATTATATTATGCTAATCGGTTATCGTTTGTAGTTTATAAGAGTCGTTAGTTAACTTGGTTCTGTCTTATAGTGGAGTTGTAACATTCATTTTGAGTCCATTCAATGTCTCTATATAACAGGATTCCGCTTAAGCCAGAGGTCAGAGCGGTCAATTCCTCATTTAGCTTAGTTCAGATAACTATGTTCTACATATAACTGCATGTTTAGGTCATTTTTGTTGCATTATACTTTTTATATTTGTTTTGATATTGCTTTGTCATGAAGTATCTGAATAAAACGATGGTGGCCATGTTCGATCAAGTTTGACTGTCACTGTTTCTTTCTTGCCGAATGAAAAATAAGACACTTTTTGATGAATTTTTATCTTTCTTGAAAAAGTTCCGGCATTTTAATATTGTGCTTGAGCTATCTCAACAATGAATCATATGCTTGAAGTAAGCATGCCGAGCTGAGCAGTGCCACTTTATTTACAGACATTTCAGCTACAGTCAAAATTGTAAATCTCGAATGTTATCGTTTGATTTCTTAGTATTCAATCACATTGCATTCTTTCAATCCAACTGTTCATGTTCCACTCTGTAGGCTACAGTAGATTCTGTGAAGCTGAGTAAGTAGAAAAACAAAGTCAACCAAAGGCATAATGATGATATAGATCTATATTAATAATAACATAACAGAATAGAGACAGTTTTTCTTATGATAGTTTTTCGTTTCATACAAAAGTAGGAAGACAATTATGAGGCAAATGGACTACTGAGAGCGTTATACATAACACTTTGTACTCTAGTTTGTAAATGTTGTTTCATGGATATTATTTTACATAAGAACAGATCAAAAGCAAAACTATCTCATAATTTCATACTAGCAAGTGATATTTTCTTTTTTTGGTAACTGAAATTCTTTTTATCCGATATAACATGTTTTGTATAGTTTTGTGCAATAACAGTTATTAACTATAAGAAAATAAACATTGTTTGAGCAATAACAATTACTAGCTTTTGTGAAATAAATCTTAATCCATTGTTTTGTTTTGTTTCCTTTTGCTATTAAATGATTTATTTCGAGCAGAAGCACACCGTTTAATCCCCCCTTCTGTTTTTTCTTATTTTAAATATTAGATAAGGGTGTAATCTAAAGGGGAAAAAAAAGACAAATAGACAAATATGTTTTATCAAAATTAGGAATCAAATTTGCATTAAAAAGTTCCTACTTCCTAGATCAAAACTACAGGAAAATTGTTTTTTGCTGAGCGTATTAAATAATTATTATAGCCATTTCATTGTCAATCGAGCAGCCTTTAGTTTCAATCACCAATTTATTCAACTAGGACCATGAAGAACGTATTTGCACATTCTCAGTCTGCATTTTTTTGTCGTTCAGTAATAATACCGTGAAGTCTTAAACCAAACCAAAGTACATTGCTCACGGAATGCCGTACTTACATAATGTGTAAATATGTACAATTCATATTTAACTTTAAATAGGAGGGCCATGATGGCACTATATTGCTCGTGTGACTCAAATGTGTATTTGATTTCTCGGCAGAGGACGTCTTACAATGCTACATGTATATGGTCTACCTCTTGATGTTATAGACAGAAAATCTTTTTATAAGTTTTCTGATACAGGTCCGTCTCAAAAGTTAACTATATAGCAATTTGTCTTATAATTTTTCGTATACCCCTTTGTTGGCTGAATAATAATCACATTTAAGGGCATACCATATCTTTGCAAAAGAAAACATGCTTTAGTGCACTGTTTCTGGGTTTATTTTGTGTGGAAGATTATCTTTGTTGAGACGCTATACGGTTTTACTTTCATAACTAGGAAACACAAAAAAACTTGATTAGATATTTTTTGACCAAAAAAAACCATCTTCTATTTTATTATATGATAATATTATTGTCCGGTCTGCATCGGTCATTATATTATATTATTACTGCTGTCTGCTTTCTAATTTGTGACGTTTCTGATATGTGAATATCGATAAATCGCTTAAAATATTCATCAGTTTAATATGATGTACCACTGAAACTCATTAATAATACAGAATCACGTTTTATTTGCAAAAATAATATATGCGTTTCAACGTAATCTTAATTCAGACATTACGTTGAAACGCATATATTATTTTTTGCAAATAAAACGTGATTCTGTATAATATATGCGTTTCAACGTAATCTTAATTGAGACAGCCCCATGTGGTTCTGGGACGATCTGTGTATGAAAAGAATTGGAACCACTGCCTTACCCTTGCATGATCGTAAGAGGCGACTAATAGGGTCTTAACACTTGGTTTTGCAGTAACTCTGTGATTCCAGCAGGTATGCAAATTTTGATTCCATACCTCATGTTTTTATTTCGATGTAAATGAGATGTGGAACCAAAATTTGTAGTCCTGTTTGGCGCCATTTAACCTATACTGTGTTGGTGCGCCGAAAAACCCAAATAAATAAATAAAAATTAATTGAGACAACATAGGGTTATGTGAAAAAATATAAGACAAATCGCTATGTATTTAATTTTGAGACGGATCTGCTAAACAATTGACCGCCATTTGCAGGCTCATTTTTTACCCCATAGACAAAGTCTCAACGAGCATGAGAATTTAGACAAGACGATTTTTAATGTTTTTCCTATTTATGTGTATGTAGAACCAGTAAACCCCAGGGTGGTACTAATTTTGACCACAGGGAATTTGGTAGAGAATCACTACACCATGTGCATGCAAAATATCTAATTTCAAAATTATGTTAACATAATTATTTGCAACATTCATTAACATCCGATATTAAACTGTCGCATTGCAAGTAATCACAATACCATATTGTCAGCCTATGGGACAATTTCCGATTTCTTCACTAGGGGTGATCGAGGTAACTATTGTGACAGCAAATACACACAATACAAATAATTTACACATACAGAAATTATTGTTTCAGGGGTAAACCATTTAGTGAACTAAAATAAACTGTAAACATTACAGCCCAAGTTAAAATTTAAGTTGATGGCAAGTGTACGAGGGCTACTTCGCTACCTGTGACATTTGTTTATACTGACGTGTTCCACAATTACTGCACTAGAAATTGGACAAAACCCACAGTTCGTCACAGTAGCTAGGGCCTTCATGTTTCCTAAATATAACAAAATGTACGGATTCCTGACTAATATAACGAAAAATAAAGTCTGTAAACTAACATTTTACAGACCATTCTGTGTAAATATAAATGTGGAAAAACGAACCTAACTTGCGGATTTAGGCAATAGTCACACGTGCTCTTCTCTAGTCGTTGCTTTACAAGTAAAATCAAAATATCTTTTGCTAGTAAACATCTTATCCAACGTTCACTTTTTTTGACACATGAACACAATTAGTCAAAGTTCAGTATTATTTCGCTTGGTTGCGTTCCATACTTCCAAAGAATATTCTTATCGATTTTATTGTCAATACTTTGATCAAATAGTTCTTCGCGAATATATAATTGTTCAAAGGGTACCATAAGGAACCGTGAGTGTTGTTACGCATTTAATTTCAGTACCTATTATTTTGCTGTTTGATGAATCTTTCATAACCTTCATATCGTGCTGTTATGGATATAACTTACAAAAAATTACGGTATATTAAATATCCTAATTTATATATGTATTTTGATTTCAACACATGCTGTAGCACGAAATTTGAATCTAGTGAGCAAAATTCCTTTCACCAAGTCTGAAATAACGTGTACCATTAAAGGATGTTAAGGCATTCACATATACTGGCTCCAAATGATCGTACAATGGAATTTTTATCAAGATCGAAAGGTTTTGTCTGCATTGTACGTTTATATTTTATTATTTAATTGATATAACTGCTTTGACTATTACAGCAAAGATGTAATGATATATAAGCATGATTCTACCAGTCCGTACATACATGTCAGACATAAGCCAATGTTATTGATTTGTTTTCCAAAGGTACTAGACACTACAAATATTTTTATTTAAGTGATTTTTTTCAGTAATCCAAAATAAATATAAACACTGACATTAGATAACGGCAAAGTTCAAATGTACATGACACTACTTGCGATATGATATATTAACCATTGCAGCAGTGCCGATTTAATCTTTTTATTGATTAGAAGGTCCTAAGAGGGAATAAATTCATTGTGGAAATTGCGAAGCATTATCATCCTCTGAATATTCTTCTCATCAATATTTTATCACGGAGGATTGATTTAACCGTAGAAATACTGAAAGACGTTCACGTTTATGGCCCAAATGTAATATAAATCAAGTTGTTTATGGTTTTGTTTGTATTGGGTTAAACGCCACATCAATACAAGTTAGGCTATACGGCGACATTCCTGCTTTTGATGGAATATGATGACCTTTCATGCATTATTTCAGGCACAAGCGACCACCTGAGTAGGTACTTCCACCGTCCGTAAGCCAGCTTGACGGCCTCGTCATATGAAATAATTCTACACCCAAAGCGAACAGCGGTGAGGGGGCAGTGAATGGAAGTCAGCGGCTCGTCCGTTGAGTTCCCCATCCTCCTCCACTAAATCAAGTTGAAACTGATTATAATATGAATAAGTACGTCCACTTTATACAGATTTGAGGAAAACATGTCTTCGTTTTTGTCGCGTTGAGCGACCTGTGGAGTTTCCACTTTTTCTATTTCATAGATATCAATGTGTATGGAATAATATGAATAAATTCAAATCAAATAAAAAAAACAAAACAACACAATTGTTAATTTAGGTAAGTGCTTTAATTAGATGTCTACAGTTCAAAGCAAAAAATTGATTGATTGCTTTATTGCTATATCTAGCAACTATATCTTTTTTTTTTTTCTTGGTGTTCAAAGTGAATTTACTACTTAACCTGAAGGGGTAGAGTTACACATCTTTATAAATTTTTTTTTTTTTTTTTTTTTTGAACCACTTTTAAGGCCCGTTTATTTCGTAAGTACATCAATACATCAATACATCATATACAGAAATTTATACAATATTATAATTTTGAATGCACTATATAGCTAGAAAAAAGGGAAACAAACAAGAAGAGTATGAACAGGAATAATGTAAAGAAAAAAAAAAATAGTAACGGCCTTGGTAGTAAACATCGTTTGTACATATTACATATTCAACATTGGTATAAAATTTCTCCAATCATTGTTGAAAATGTCAAGAGAGGAGTTTTGAAAAGCTCTATACTTTTCGATTTTTAATCTGTTAGACAGTTTTTGTTTAAAGATAGATATGTTTGGTATTGTTTTCTTCGTTTTACAATTATATATTTAATATTTGGAAAACATGAGAATGAATGATATTATTTTATTTCTTGAATGAAAAAAGGATATAAATTTATCTTGAGTAACATCTATACCAACTTCAATAAGCCATTGAAACAATTCGTTCCAAAAAATTTGTGTTTTTTGGCAACTCCAAAATAGATGTTCTTGACTCTCTATTTCCATATTACAAAAATCACAAAGACTGGACTCATTTAACCTGCAGTTAAAAAGAAACTTATTTGTTGCAATATTTCTGTGCAAAAAGTTGTAATGAAAATTTTGTAGAACGTTATCTTGACAGATAACAAACGCATTCTTATATATTTCGTGCCAGTTAAAGGATCTGTTTGGGAAGTAATTCTCCCATTTTAATTGGGACTTTGGTTTTACATTTTGAATCATTAGCCTTTTTTGTTTCTGTATTTGCGTTAATTTTTTGTTTAAAACGTATGACTCTGTTTTTTCTAGAATTTCATACGTATTTGTTTTGTCAGATATTATAGGGGGTATAATGTTTTTTAACTTTCGTTTCCATTCTTTTGGAACTGATGAAATAAGTATGTGATAGTTTAAGAACTCATTATTAGGAATATTGTATTCTATTTGTAACTGATTGAAAGTTTTGAAATTATTTGTGTCTGTATCATAAACATCTTTAATACGGTTTATGTTTTTAATTTTCCATAGCGGGAACAAAAGTAGAGAGTTATTATTCTTCACATATGAATTTTGCCAAACGATTTGTTCTAATATGTTTTGAGGATTTTCAATAAAATTTATTTTACTCCATGCAATTAATATATCATTTATGAATTTGTTTTTTAACTTTAGTTTTAATATGTCTTTTGTATTTATATTGCATTTGAATAAAGATATTCCTCCTAAGTGTTGCATGTGTTTCTTTATTACTTCTTTCCACAGTCCATTATTTGAGTCGCTTATTATTCTTTTAATCCAGCTTGATTTTAAGGAGTTTAAAAATATTGGTATGTCGATCATATTCAGGCCCCCATTTTCAAATTCTTGTATTATTATGTCCCTTTTAACTTTATCCCTTTTTGAGTTCCATATGAATTCATAACAACTTTGAGTAATTCGTTTTATAATTTCATCCGAAGGATTAGGTAGAACAGAAAACAAAAAAGTTAACTTTGGAAGAATTAGTGATTTCAATACTGAAATATTACCTATAGTTGTAAGGTGTCTAGCTTTCCATCTATTAATGTCCGATTGAAATTGTGATAATCTATTATCATAATTTAGTCTAAGTATTTCATCAGTACTTGAATGAAAAGTTACACCTAGGGTTTTTACACTTTCTGAAGTCCATGTAATGTTTTCATATTTTTTTCTACAGTATACTAGGTCATGTTGATTTCGGAGCGAGCCTATCCTAAGAACTGTACATTTATTATAGTTTAGTTTAAGGCCTGAGATAAACGAAAATTGTTCAAAGATGTTTATCGTTTCTTTAAAAGTGTTTTCAGAACTGTCTAAAAGCAGAGTGGCATCGTCTGCAAACATGCTGTTTTTAACTTCTATATCAAATATCTTGAATCCTTTAATATTCTTATTTTCTCTAATGGCTAAAGAGAGTAGTTCAATAGCTAAAATAAATATGTAAGGGGACAAAGGACAGCCTTGTCTCACTCCTCGTTTAATATTAAAGGAATCAGACAAGAAACCGTTATATAGTATACAACTTGTCGGGTTTTTATAAAGTACATTTACCCAAGTTTTTAAATTTGGACCAAAATTAAAAAGATCCAGTGTTTTAGCAATAAATGCGTGATTTAGGCTATCAAAAGCTTTTTCAAAGTCAGCAAAAAATAAAATGCCCGGTTTATCATTTTTTTTCTGCATACTCTATTACGTCATATATCAGTCTTATGTTTTCACCGATGTATCTTCCTTTGATAAAACCCGTTTGACTGTTATCAATTAAATTATTTAACACTAATTTTATTCTGTTAGCAATTACTTTAGTTAATATTTTGTAATCAACATTTAACAAGCTTATAGGTCTCCAGTTTGACAACAGAGATAAATCTTTATTTGGTTTTGGAATTAATGTTATCAAACTTTGTGCTTGCAATTGGCTTAAATAATTATTTTGGAAAGAGTAGTTGAAAGAATTAATGACATCATTTTTTATTTCGTTCCAAAATATTTTGTAAAACTCAACATTTATACCATCTGATCCTGGGCTTTTCCCATTTTTCATGTCTTTAATTGCCTCTGCGCATTCTTTTTCTGTAATTATTCCTTCGCAAATTGTTTGTTCAACTTGGCTCAACTTTGGTATTTTTGTTTCGTCATAAAAGTTATATTCTGAAGTACTTTGTTTTTCTTTTTCATAGAGATTTTCATAGTATTTCTTTTGTTCCAATAAAATTTTGTTTTGGTTTGATGTAACCGAGCCATTTACATTTAAGTTCTTTATCAGTTTGCTCTCAGCATTTCTTTTCTCTAATTGTTTTAGTAATTTGATATTCCTTTCACCATTTTCTACTTTACTACTTTTAGTTCTCATTATTATACCGTTTATATTTTCATCGAAATATCGATCTAATTCTGTTTTTTTCATATTTAGATTTCTTGTAAGATTTTCGTCAAAATTGTTTGCTAACTTAATTTCAATTTCTTCAATATCCCTTTCAAGTTTGTTAATTTGTTCTTTTTCACTTTTCTTTTTATGTCTTGCGAATTTAATTGTTTCATTACGAATGGTGCTTTTAATAACTTCCCATCGAATTTGAGGATTTGTGTCTAGATTTAATAAACGTATTTCAGTTATAGTTTTTGTGATCTTTTCCTTATAGTCTGTATCCAAAAGTAAACTATTCATTTTAAAAACACCTGGCCCTCTCTCTACTGGATCGAAATTGAAAGTAATGTATGCAATCGAGTGATCAGATTTAAAACTTGACCTTATACCCGATTTTTTAACGAGATTCATCAAATCATTTGAAACAAGAAAATAATCTAACCTACACGCCATATTTGAACGTACTTTCGAACGCCAAGTAAATCTTTTTGTTTCAGGGTTCTGGATCCTGAATGTATCTGAGAAATGATATGTTTCAGTTATATCTTTTATCTTTTTACGACATTTCAAATGTGTTTGTGTGTTTCCACCTTGTTTGTCAATATAAGGGTCCATAACAACATTAAAATCGCCTCCTGTTATAAACACCTGGTCATTTCTCTCTTGTATAAATTTTTCGAGTTTTGTAAAAAATAAAACATCATCTTTATTTGGTCCATAAACATTTATAATTACAACCTCCTTATTTTCAATCTTTACCTCCGCTGCTAATATTCGTCCTATTTCAATTTCATACGTGTTTACCAACTGAACATTTAAACCACACCTGAACAAAATAGCCACGCCTGCCTGGTTACTAGAGTTTCCACTGCAAATAATTGTCCCACCCCATTCTTTTTTCCATTTTTCTTTTTCTGTTTCTCTAAAATGTACCTCTTGGAGTAAACAAATATCAACGTTTTGAGTTTTTAACCATTGTAAAACAGCATTTCTCTTCTCTTTACCTGATATTCCATTTACATTATATGTAAAATCTGTAGTATTAGTCATTCAAATGACTTTTTAGATAAACCTATACTACCAAAGCAGTTCCTTTAAAGCAAGATTTCAAGTGCGAGACTAAACGCAAGAAGAAAAAAAAACTATCAAAAATAAAGGATAGAATTTCTTATAAGGATAAGAAAGTAGTAAATTATCCGGTCGCCATTTTAACAGTACGTAAATTACATATTTTATTGGATACTCGTGTGTTAAGTTTTAGAAAAAAAATATCTACATGAATGTTTAAAAACAATCAGAATTTCATAATCTATACAACCTTAATTAAGTGTCTGAGAATATTCATCACTACTGACGTAATTCTAGTCATCATACAGAAAAACAACAACATAGAGACCTACTTCTAATACACATACATCTAATGAGAAAGGTTACAATTCAAAGCTTAAAAGGAAATATAATTGTAAGTTGTCAATCCATGTTCTTTTTTCTTCTTCCGACACAAAAGTAAGAAGAAAAAAAATCGAGAGACTATGTATATTAAATATAACCACATTAACGTTGATTATGTATATACATATATCTATATACAGCAAACATCAACTATCATTTTGACAAATAAACAAAAAGAAACAAATGATACGAATGTCAATATCAGTACTTATACCTGCATACTGTGTACAGGTTTTGGTTACTACGAAGATTGCTACATGTTTTCTTACAAATTGTTTAAAGTAACACAAATCAGTTATTATTACGTCTTTACAGACTATGTTGCATATAAACAATCTGTCTATCCTTCTATTTTACTTCTATCGAAAGCTCGAAACTTTGAAGGATATTTGATATATCTTATTTCACGCGTATAGCTGGTAGCAGTTTTGCGAATATATATAAACTGTTTTATTCAACATCGCGTCCGATCAACAATTAAAATATTTTACCACTATTTTCTTTTGAAGGAAGCGTATTTATTATATATTCAAAATTACTTATGTTTTTGAATAATCCTATATGTAAGTGTAGCTTTCTATTAGAATTATTTGCAAAATTATATAATAAAGGGAGGTAATAGCCTCCAAGATATGAATAGAAAATGTTTCTTGCTATCTGTCCAATATATCCAATTTTTATCCAATAGGTGTAGGAATCTATTGATATAACGACCCTCAGGCCTATTTGATGGAAATTTTCACAAGTATAGTAGACGCAACTTGACCGCGATGGTTGACCTTAGGCTGATTATTCATATCGGTTATTTCATTATAGAAATCAAGGGTGTTTAGAGTAGCCGTGTATATTTATATGGAATTAGTTTGTATACAGTGCAGTATCAAAGTATATATACTTTCATTTGATAAATTAAAACTTTCCAATACACCTATTTATATTTACACAAAATTATATTTCCTTTTTCTCGCAACTATATCTTGATAATTGAATGTCACATCTATTATACCATCCATTATATCTTAATATATGTCATACTCTTCTGCACTGTAAAATAGATGTACAAACCCCAATAAAGTGAATTTGAGATAAACATGTATACTTTTTTAAGTTATTTTGCCAAAATTGTATTTGACTTGCCATCACTTCAGTTTAAATCTTTATATACTTCCCAATTTAAAAATAAAAGTGCACTTATACAGCAAATATAGAATAAAGAAAAAATCACTAGTCCGTGTTAATAGACAATCACTAGAAAGTATTCGGGGTTCTATTAAATAGATGCCATCCAGAGCAAATTACAGATATTTTATATTGCAAACTACAAAACAATTTATACATATATTTTTAAGTACGAATGTACATATTTTCTCTCAAGTAACATTACATGATGGCTTAAATATAAATAATTAACAATTAGCAGAATTACATGACAGCAATACGTTCATTTTGAAAAAAACAATTTGAAATAATTATAATGCATTTCTTCCAACAGCCTGTTCATTTTAGTCTATAGTTAATACGTAAAAATAAAAATAATGTTTAAGGTTATTAAAAACTACATTAAGTTAAAATATCCTGTCAGAGAAATGCCGGAACTTTATTTACAAAGTACAGGATATGAATAAATAAGATATTGTGTAGTCTGTTTCGGTCCATTGCAATATTCAACCGGCTAACCAGAAATATTTGTAAATATGTGCTGTAAGTGGTCAAAAACAGTTCAAAACAACAAGATTTATAAAGAGTAAGTTACTAATACAATAGAATAGAAAGTGGAAAACCACAGGTCGCCCAACACGACATAAATGAAAATATTGCTCACTTTGATTGAGCCTGATCATTAACGACAGTGGAAATGTTAGCTACCGTCAACGCCCTCTTGCCCTGGGTTAAGCAGGACTCAACATTTACAAGGCCAACTATACCTCTCCATTGTATAAATAATATTCCTAGATATTATCCATCATATTGGCGGTCGAAATTGTTTTATAACAGAGAAACATTCAAATATAAAATATTTTTATCATTTACAGTGCTATGCCATTAGCACAGAATATAATGATGTTTCTTCCACTACAATCATGGAGTACAGTATACTTTCTCTCCGAATGCTTTCGCAACGTCATAAAATTTTAAAGAACATCTATGTATTACCGCATATGAAAAGCCTGGAAGCTTTTATATCTGTTACGAAATAAAATGGTTGAAAGTGAGTTAAGAAACGAGCTTAAGGCTACAAATTAAAAAAAAAAACAACATCGTGGCATTGTTACCCCTTTGGTTTCCACCAGTTATATAGAGACAAATGATGGAAGCATGCACACATTTATGAAAAAAGAACACATACAAGCGATATCACAGCTCGATTTTCCATCATTTCACGTATTGTTCTTTTGGGCTTTAAACGATTCGTGTTGCAATCCTTTTTATTTGTTGGTGTTGACAGGTTTGCAACGCTTTCATTTTTACTTATATCTCTTCATACTTGTTTTCAGAACCTGTTTTTGGTACAGAAACTTCTTGTGCATATTCAGATACAAAAGACATTGCTAAAATCTCTGATTCTGTTAAGACGTACTTGAACGAAACTTTTCTTTGTTTGATGTGTTTAACAGCCGTAAATACAGATGTATGTTCATGAGCATACTGCTGATTATACTCTCCGCTAGATGTACTTGAATAGTGGTCATATTCACGGTTCACAGAAGCAGGTGGTATTTCTCAAAATTATTGCTGGTTTCGACATGGAGCATTTAGGTCAATATTGCGTCTACTTATTCTAATACAAAAAGAGGCCAGTCACATTTGCAACGACAAGAAAACTGGTGTATAGAGGTATAATAAGCATTCCTACCTTACTCACGTTGGCCTTATACACAGTTCTAATTGTGCAAGTGTCTATAATAGGATTATATTTTTCATTTTCTGGTATAAGATAAGTTTCCGTTCCAAGAAATACTACAAACCTGGTAGCAACTGCAACGTATGAAGTGTAGATATGCGTCTTTGTCCAAGAAGCTGTCAACTGAATAAAGTTACACGAAGCTGTATATCAGTGCAATGTCAGGCCAAACACATTTACTTGCCACACGGTTGGAGCATATTAAGGTTCTCGTTTGCAACGTTCTTTCCATTACGGACATTTTATGATGTAATATTATATTATGCAAATTTGTTTTGCTCCGATGTTTTACTTTTAATAAGGGTCCTTTTCACACAAGTCACATATACTAATTTTTAAAGATTATAACAAAATATGCTTCTTCACGACCTTAAGATAAAGGTGGAAAATCCTCGAGTACATATCAGAACACTTTAAGCCTCATTTATTGAAATTACCCTGACAGTATACTACTCAATGAAGAGAGTTTTTCTCAATTACTGTTCCTTAGCTGTTCAGTTTATAATATTACAAAAGTTCAAATAGTCCACCAAGTTTGAAAATTTTTTCATGAATATATTGCGTTTCGACAATATTATAATTATAATTATGTGTGATTGATTTCTGCAAAATATGTCTTATTTACGAAAGATAGATTTAACGTTAGAAAAGATCGAATATTTTTATGTCAAACACGGTAGGCATATACTTAAATTGTGTGGTCTTGTTTTTATAGTGACAGTTAAGTTTTTCGCTGACATAAAACAATGATACAGTGGAAAACAATCGTTTTATAATTTTTTGTTATGTCAGTATTTATGTCAACAGTATGTACGAAAAGAAGAAACCTAGATAAACGTACCTAACTGTGCCCTTGAAACTTGTTTACAGGATGGTAATATAATAGTCCTGACATGAACCTTTCGTACATGTTATTGTCATTTTACAAAGTCCTCTAAATCATAAGAAAGATAAAAAAACATCTTTGTATATAAACCGGGTAAACAGAAGAGAAATAATAACTCTGTACATGTTTTAACAAGGAAAACTCTGAGTTATTATATTACAAGTCCTCTGAAAAGCGGTGCAATGTGCGCCCGCCCGAATTTCTAGATCAGAGAAGGAGGAAGAAAAAGTTAAGCATTGTGTGTCTGTGCTGCGTGCCATAGTTGACTGTTATGTTTTACAGTATTGCTGTAGTATTTTGTGACAAAGTGTTTAAATAGATGATAAGCAGTATTTTTGTGTCATGCGTTACATTTGTGTATACCTCTACGTCTATTCTTTGTTTTACATGAATAGAAAAAGCAACGACTTAAAACCCTTTTGTTCTTCTTTGAGCAGTAGCGATAAATAAAGCTGATGCTTTATTTTGTATGAGAAATAATATTTATATTCATTGAAAGTCAGGTATGTGGGACTTTATCGTATAAACATTTGTGTCAGAGCAAACAGAGTTTTAAAGTCATGCTAATGTGGATATTCTTGTTGCTGTCGATCATAAGGTAAAAAGATTCATTAACATTTATTCATTAAATGTAGCCGGTTGCTTTGTCGGTTTGCTGTGATTTTTTGTGCCGCTGATAACTTTTTAGCGCACAAAAAGTGGTCTCTTAATACAACTAGTCTCTTAATACAACATATTTTCTTCATAAACAACACAAAAAGGAAATGAAATGTGGTCTCTGTAAAGGGGAAAAGCCTCAAACGTTGCACCGAGACTGTTCATTCTTTCATATAATGGACAATTTTAGGTTTTTCTCTGATTTAAAACATAGAACTCATGAAAAAGTCAAAATTTTCGCGAAATTAAAATTATTATCAAAATTTCATTTGATTTTGTTCACCTTTTTCTCTAACTTCAGAGCCCCTTGCCGGCGGGGGGGATAGAAAATGCTGGCTGTATCTCCATGCAGAGGGATACGACTCCCCCGAAAATGGAGCCACCTGTTTGCCGTGGGTGGCGGCCCGTAAGCCGGAGAGGAGGGTCCTGGATGTTGAGGTGCCCCATGGCATCCCGGGGAGATGATGCGTACTTGTTTGCATGTGCGCATCTTCTTCCCGGGATGTGGGCGCCAATACACATCTTTGGCCTCTAATTCGGTGTAGACGTTCTGGTGGTCGTATTGGCCCGATACGATCAATCGGCTAGTCATGCCAAGCCCTAGGAAATCTCACATTTACGTTTAGTTTACATTTTCTATTGTTTGTTTCAAACTGCATCTTCATATGATCCTTTTTATATTTTCACAAACATAATTTTGGAACAAAATACGTTACACAAAACCTGTCTTTACTCTGCTCTACTGTCACATTTTACTGCGCTCAATAAACTTCATATTACGTTCACACAAATTCATTTAACAATATATTTTCATATATACTTCAATCTATGTTTCCTAGAAGGCGGTGGCTTAGGGCCAATCGGATGGGTAGAGTAACAATCCCTTGAATCCCCTGATTGCTTTTTCTGCAATACAGCTGGTGATATGAACAAGATTGTAAAATACCTAGCCGAGTATATCACTACAGTATCCCTAACATGTATGAGCTGGATATCCGCTCTGTTTTCATGTTCCCTTGTTGGACTCCGCGGCGGGTGGGGGCTGCGAGTGATGAATCCATTTCATTTAAATATGGAAAACATAAATAAAAACAAACGGCCGCATACTGAAACTGACTCTGATAGCACGGAAGGTGAAAATCCTTACCGGTCACCAACATCTAACACAGTCTTTCCAAGATTTCTACTTATTCAATCTGCTGATGAAAATTTCAAAATGACCAGCATTTCCCCATTTGTGATAGAAAAGACACTAGAAAGTATAGCTGGAGTACCGAAATCGGTAAAGAAGTTACGCACAGGGGATCTACTGTTGAGGTAGAAAAATCAACACATGCTCGAAATCTTTTAGGCTTAACATCATTCTTCAACCGTCCGTGTAAGTGCATTGCGCACCGCACTCTGAATTCCTCAAGGGGGGTCATTCGTTGTCCCGACCTTGCTGGGGTATCAGAGAAGGAAATTGTGCAAGGGCTTGCTGACCAGCATGTTACGGCTGCCAGACGCGTCAAAATTAAAAGAGATGGAAAGGAAATCGTAACCAACACTATTATACTTACATTTGGAGTCCCATTCCTTCCTAATTCTATAAAAGTAGGTTATCTCCACACAAAGGTCACCCAATACATACCAAATCCCCTTCAGTGCTACAACTGTTTCAAATTTGGACACAACGAATCAAACTGCAAAGGCGAATTCATATGTCATAAATGTAAACAAAACGGTTTCGCTCATGAGCCTGACAGGTGCAAGGGTCCATTGTGTTGTGTGAACTGCGGTGAGGAACATTCGGCCAGGTCTCGCGACTGCAAGACATGGAGGATCGAAAAGGAGGTCCTCAATGTCAAGTTCACACAGGGCATTGGATTTCCTGAGGCTAGACGAATTGCGAATGCTAAATTTATGCCACCATCACTAACAACAACATATTCTTCCATAACAAAATCTACTTCAAACAAATCAACTCAATGTATTGATGCGTCTACGCAAACTGATTCTGTGCCCGTTCTTAATGCTCAAAACAAAAAGCCAAACGTTCCAGCAAAACCTGTTCAGACACCAGCAGTTCAAAATGCAGCTGCTAAACCAAGGCTACCACCAGCTGTACAAAATGTTCCAAACTACGCAAGTTCACAATCGTCAAAACAAAATGCTACATCAACTACTAATCAACGTGGGGTGAGTCAAACACCCAAACAAAAAATTGACTTGAAAACTGATGGGTTTTGAAAGGGATCAAATGATGCCATACAAACCCATAACCGGTTCCCTCTTGATTTGAACCGGTTGACGGGGGAGGATGATGACGATCCGCCATTATCTGCTCCGCCCAGTTTAACCAGCACAAAGGAGGGGAAGATCAAAAGGTTCCCAACTCCTGAATCAATGCAACACTAATACTTTAATTTTCCAGTCGTTCAACTTTTGTTTGCCATTGTAAATGGAAAGTAAAATTATCCAGTGGAATTGCCGTGGACTTAAAGCAAATTATAATGAAATTCTCCTTCTCTTATCAAAATATAATCCTTCACTTATGTGCCTTAGTGAAACATTTTTAAAGGAAACGGACAAAATAGCTTTCAAAAATTATTCAGTGTACAACTTCATAAATATTAACACTGATAGAGCTTCTGGTGGTACATCTATTATTATTAATAATGCATGTCCGCACAGACAAATTGTTCTAAATACAAGTATCCAATCAGTTGCAATTAACGTAACTTTACATCGACCAATTACTATCTGTTCGATTTACATACCTCCAAATTTTAAACTAAATCTTGAAGATCTTGATGATCTTATAAAACAATTACCACAACCATTTTTGCTTGTGGGAGATTTTAATGGTCATCATGAATTTTGGGGCTGTTCTGACAGCAACCCTAGAGGTCAAATTATTGAAACTTTTATTGAAAAAAATGCCCTCTGTTTATTGAATGATAAATCCAAAACTTATCTTCATCCTGCAACAGGTAACTTTTCCTCACTTGATTTGACAATTTGTCAACCGAACATCTTTCTTGATTTTGAATGGCAAGTACTGGATGACTTGCATGGTAGTGACCATTTTCCAATTATTATTTCAAATACTTCTAATCTGCCATCAGACCACCCTTCATACTTCAAATTTAATAAAGCTGATTGGAAGCAATTTGAAACGTTATGTAAAAATGATTTGACTTTGGAGAATTTTACTAATTTTTATGATCCTATTGATCGGTTTTCAGTTCTTCTGTCCGATATTGCTGACAAGTCCATTCCTAAAACTTCAAGAAATGGTAAACATAAAAATAAGCCTTGGTATAATGATGATTGTAAGACCGCTGTTCGAAAACGTAGAGCGGCCATTAAAAAGTTCAATATACGGCCGACAAAAGAAAATCTACAATCAGTTAAGATTCTGAGAGCAAAAGCTCGTAGAACTATAAAACAAGCAAAGAAAAAGTCATGACATTCATACGTTTCAAAACTTAATTCTAGGTCATCGGTTAAAAAAGTGTGGGAAATGATTCGCAAAATAAGTGGGAAAGGAAAAACTTCAAATGTTTCTCATCTTACAAAATCAGACCAGTCTATTGCATCTAGCAACGAGGACATTGCCAATACACTTGGTGAAACTTTTTCAAAAAACTCTTCATCAAACAATTATGATAAAAGGTTTCAAAACATAAAATCGAATAAAGAAAGTAAACCTTTAAATTTTGATTCGAATAATGATGAAGATTATAATAAACCTTTTTCGCTCACAGAATTGTTTGACTCTTTAGACAAATGTCATGATACTGCAGCTGGCCCAGACCAAATTCATTATCAACTTTTAAAACATTTACCTCAAGAATCATTAGACCTCCTACTTGAAATTTATAACATAACATGGAAAACTGGCATTTTTCCAGATTCCTGGAGAGAAGCTATAGTTATTCCAATACCAAAACCCAGGAAAGATAGCACTAACCCCAGTAATTACAGACCGATTGCCCTTACTAGTTGTTTATGTAAAACTCTAGAACGTATGATCAATTCTAGACTAGTTTGGTATCTTGAATCTCAAGGCCTAATTACAAACTTTCAAAGCGGTTTTCGCAAACACCGCAGCACAACTGATCATCTTGTTCGGCTGGAAAATTTTATTCGTGATGCATTTGTTAAAAAAGAGCATTTAGTGTCTGTCTTCTTCGATTTAGAAAAAGCCTATGACACTACATGGAAATATGGTATTATGAATGATCTTAACGACTTAGGTTTAAAAGGTCGTCTTCCAGCATTTATATCGCAATTTTTATCAGATCGCAATTTTAAAGTACGTGTTGGTTCTACCCTTTCTGACTCTTTTGAGCAAGAACAAGGAGTTACACAAGGTTCGATTTTATCTGTCACACTTTTTAGCATCAAAATCAATAATATTGTGAAATGTTTGTCACCAGGGACAGATTGTTCATTATATGTTGATGATTTTCTAATATGTTATCGTTCAAAAAATATGCGTACGATTGAACGCCAATTACAGCAGTGTTTGAATAAAGTTCAGACTTGGGCCATGGAAAATGGTTTTAAATTTTCCCAATCGAAAACTCAGTGTGTCCACTTTTGTCAATTACGGAAACAACATTGTGACCCTGAACTTTTTCTAAATGGTACAAAAATACCCGTTGTTGACGAAGCAAAATTTCTTGGTGTTATATTTGATAAAAAGCTTTCTTTTATACCACACATAAAATACCTGAAAGCCAAATGTTTGAAATCATTGAATCTTTTAAAGGTAATTTCAAATACTGATTGGGGAGCAGATCGCAAGGTTTTGTTAAGACTTTATAAAGCTTTGATTAGATCCAAGCTAGATTACGGTTGTGTTGTTTATGGTTCAGCCAGGAAATCGTATTTACAAATGTTGGATACTATCCATAATCAAGGTCTTCGTATTGCTCTTGGCGCATTTAGAACATCGCCTGTTGAAAGTTTGTATGTTGAAGCAAACGAACCCTCCCTTTACACGAGACGTGAAAAACTGTCATTGCAATATGCTCTGAGGGTAGCTGCCAACAAATCCAATCCTGCTTATAAAATCATATTTAAACCCAAGTACCACGATTCGTATGACAGAAAACCAAAACAAATTAAACCTTTTGGATTTCGCATCAACAATTCTATGAAGGAAACTGATTTTGAATTTGATGACATAAAAGAAAACTTAGTTCTGAATACACCACCATGGACTCTTAATTCGCCAACAGTTCTTTTTGATATGAAAACCGTCTTGAAAAAGTCTGAAACAAACCCTGAAATATTCAAGTCCAAATATAATGAAATCAAGTCGACTTACAAAGATCATTTTTCAATTTATACAGATGGTTCAAAAGACGATTCAAAGGTTGGATGTGCCGCCGTTAGCCATCTGCATCAATCAAGATTACGAAGCAGAAGCAAAAGCTATTGATTTGGCCCTTAATTTTATTTCAGAATATAATGAAAAAAAGTTTATCATCTTTTCCGACTCACTTTCTGTATTACAATCAATCCACAACCGTAATACAGAAAATCCTCTCATTCAAAACATTCTTCTCATGGTTCATGAACTATCTTTTAAAAAGTCCATCATATTCTGTTGGATTCCTAGTCATGTTATTTATGGAAATGAAGATGCTGATACTGCAGCAAAGAAATCACTTTCATTAAATCAATCTAAATTGAAATTACCATATACTGATTTTAGGTCAAATATCAACAAATATATTTTAACTAAATGGCAGTCCTCATGGAACAATGCTTCGTTCAATAAACTTCGTGAGATTAAACCTACTTTAGGTGAATGGCCCCAAGGAAATAGATCTGTTCCCAGGGAGGAGGTCATCCTTTCTCGTTGCCGAATAGGTCATACTCGGTTGACTCATTCATATCTTCTTAACAATGAAGATCAACCTGAATGTGTACCATGTCAAACACCGCTTACTATTAAACATGTTTTAATCGACTGTGTAGACTTCGATCCACAGCGCAATTTATACTATAATGTTGAATCGTTAAAGGAGTTGTTTGAGCAAATTCCTGCCGACAAAATATTACAATTTTTGAAACAAATCGGCTTATATCATAAAATCTGAACCTTATTTGATTTTTATTCACAACTGTTACATATTTTATGTTTGCAAATGAGTTTTACAATATATATGTATATATATTTTTACTTTTATGGTTGTATGTAACTAAGCTTTACAATTAACGTAACCCGTTTGACTTTTTCTCGGCGATATATGACCTTTTTGTGTCGATTCGCTGTAAAACCCAACTCATTCATTCATTCATTCTAACTTCAGAATATAATAAACATAGCTTATTTCAAACTTACATACTTATAATCTAATGTTTGCTATCAATGCTTGATATCATTCTATGCCACTTATCTATTTTTGTTAATTCTTTTCATATTATATGTATACATGTATTTGTCAGTTTCCATTTATAAAATGTACATTATGATATACGAAGGTCGATCAAAATGTACATAAACTGATGTCATAACTTGAATACTAGCCAACAAACATATCTTAAATTTGTATCATTTTAAATAGTGATGTATCTGCTACAAAAGTAACTTATCTTTAACTGCTATCTTGTATAATATTTTTTTTGTTAATTAGTTTAAGTAATGGGCACGCATAGCGGCTCACTCATCCTCACCAGATAGCATGGCCGCCAGGAGACGTGGTCACTTTTCCCGACATGTATATATAAAATAATTGTCAAAAACTGCTTGCCCAATTTCAAAAAAATGTAATTGAAATTTTCCCTGGGTGATTATCTCCCAAACTTGCTCTTATTATGCAAATTAATTTTAAACATGAAACACAAAATAATTTCTTAAGTATTCCTTGGGAAACCGTCTCCAAAGATTTATCAAATTATTTCGATTCAGGCCTAAAACTAAACTTTCTTTCCGTTGACCCGATCGACCCTATACATTTCTGGCAAATTCGCGCCGCATTTTTGGACGCTACAGAATTAACAATAAAGCAGGAGGAAAGTTTTCTTCTGAACCAATTAAGCGTCAGTTCCATGCAACTGATGACTGATATTTTTGGATTTCACGCATCGAATAGAGCGGGCTGATGTGTATCAAATGATGTAACAACGTCTACTGTCTTCACCTAAACTTGTAAGTGGGCCATAGAGCTAATTAGTAATAACTTTAAGATGATAACTTGGGGTTTTTTTTACCATTTAAAATCCACAGGTCGCCCAACACAAAAATGAAAATGTAGCATGAACGGTTTGAATGAGCTTGTGCATAGATGGTACTTGAACTGCATGCTACCGTCTACATCCTCTAGCCCACGTTTGAACTGAACGTAACATTTGCACATGTCAAAGTATTAAAAAAGCAATTTAAAGACATCTGCAGGTGTGTTCACCCTGAGGTGTACATGGACTCTTCAATGATACACTGAGTGCAATTCCATCAAATGTAGCGTCAATAATGGGCTTTCCTAAACGAAAAAACAATAGGCAGAACTAAACAAACTGGAATTTAAAGATGGGATCAGAGGTTATGGAGTCTGCATATCACAGAAACTGCCAAAAGACATCGAGATAAGTTACTCATTTAAAAATGGATATTATTGAAAGACTGTGTTATTTTGACAAAGAAAAAATCCTATGTAAAACTGAGATTGTCGTAACAACACGAGAAATACGCGGGGATCAAAGAGAAACTAATAATAATGAAAACATGCATCTCTTCTGAGCGTTAGTTTTCTAAGAAAACGTCGTTAAGCTGTGTTACACAAATCACACGTGCACCGATTTTTTACAAAAATATGTCCGCCATGTTTTCTTCAGTGAACGAAATAAAAGGAGTATTTTACCTTAGAATTCCTTATTGTATAGTGCGATGCACTCTCTTATCTAGATAAAGCATTTTTTATAACACCCCACTGTCCGATCTTTCTGATCACTGAACGATCACTCACAATTACAAAATAAAACCAATGTGTCATCAAAATTATCACTTTACACGGCTTTATGAAGATCACGGCCTGCTAACTTTAATTTGTAAACATGCGCCAACCAAACAAATGATGAAAGATCGGGACTTTTTCAAAGATATGTTTTATTTCCAGTAATTTTCTGATATTCTAACGTTTAAGCAACCGAATTGTATGCGCAGAAATAACGAAGAAGTTATGCAATAAAGCTTTTAGTTTAAATTTTGGACCTGTCTTTTTCCAGCCCAAAAACATACATGTTTGTGTCACAAATCCGGCTTGTCCTCGAAATCAGTGTCAAAGGTTACTAGAACATAAATACAATAAAACAACAATCGCTTTCTGTGTTACTGTAAGTCCCATAAGATGAAACGTCTCTTGTTTATACATTCATATATATTCCATATCGGGAACATTGACAATCACAGTTCGATCATTTCCACGATCATGTAAACATTTACTTTAATTCCTTTATTTACATTTCAAGCATGGCGATTCTTATATACGTTCAAGAACGTAAATTTCGTGCTTTCCTACCCTCATGGTGTGTAAACGTTTGTAATTAAAAGTATGGAGGTGTATTCGACAAATTCTGACGTAAATACCATTGAGAGTATCATTATGTTAACGAAATTTAAATGAATATTTAAGTTTAATACTTGCTAATTCACAGGATATGAAAATCAGCCTGAATATTTCATAATGGTAAATAGTTCAAACGTTACTTCTATAGATGCCTCCATGACCGGATGGCCAAAGTCGCTTTGTTATAATTCCTTGCAACCAAGGACTTATACTATATAACCATTCTCATTTTATTTATAATTTACAACACATCTATCACTGATATTGTCCACCTGCTATGTAATATCCATAGTCTCACAACGGCTGTTGAAATCACTGCAAATAGATGGTAGTCCACGACTCTGGTACTTATATAAGTGTAACAACAAATTGTCATAAAATACATTAGGGTTCGCCTGCCTTGGATAATTTTCAAAAGAAAAGTGTCTTCAGATTTATTTGTTAGCTTTAAACACAGAGTCATTCAATACAGACACATTAAAATCATTTAATATAGAATTTCGGTTTAAAAACACAACTCCTCCAGAGCTGTTTCTGGCATATTACACGAATGTTTGGTATCACATGAGTTTTGTAACGGTTATTACCAAACCATGTAAAATAAGGTACACCGATACAATCAGAATTTAATAAAGGTGTTTCTGGAATACCAGTGATGTCAAGATGAAAAATAACAAGGTCTCCTCTCTAAGCATAAAAGATATTACTGCTTCCAGCACCTGCTCTTACCTAATGTCTTTCCAACCACGAGCACTGCTCCTCAGACTGCCTTACTGTTGCTATCCCTGTTTCCAACTCCACCATTCCCTGAAGGATTACCCTGACTATGGGAACCATTGTTTTAATAATGCTGGTTATACTACCGCCACGCAACGCCTGTTTCCAACTCCACTTTGCCCAGAAGGATTATCATGACTATGAGAACCATTGTTATATAACTGCTTATTATTAAAACTATTACCATGATCATTGGGCTCAACAGAACTGCCAGTTTTTGTACCACTCTATTACCACGCATACATCTGATTTCAGTGCTCCGACTACAGTTCTGAAGTTGTTCATCATAAGACAGTCTTCACATATCTGACCACAATGAATAAAGATATCTGAGTAATTGAGATTTGATTTGAATTCTCTTCACAAAACTGCATGGTAGCTATAACTGCTCCTGGCTTTAAATCATTAACATTTGGTTTCCTCTCAGTATTACATACTTGAACACTACAACTCAAAACATCTTTCAACATGTTGTTCACACTGGTGTTGAGATAACTTGGCACACATATTTCCCATAATAAGTCAGTGCCTTGCGCAGAACACAGACCCGAAGTTCCGAGTTCAAAGTCACATAGGTCAAAGATTAACAGGATCTGTTTCGTGTCCGGTCAATCACTACCATTCATCAATGGTAGTGCAATACTAGCTAACACCTGTATCAGGATCAAACCAGCAAAGTGAAAGACCTGGGTCTTTTATTTGTGTTGCACTAACAACTTCACACTAGAATTTTGCTTAAAGATACTTTGATTATTTTTACAATTTTTATTGTGCAGTTTGATAAGAATAGGACTAAAAATTTCTCCACACAACGAAACATCATGATTGTCCACTATAATGCCATTTTATCTGACAGACTGAGGTGAGTGATTTAAGTTTGAATTTTTAAGATTCTTGCATATTTTATACTCCATTTAATATTTATCTTTAATTTTATCAAGTTTTCTTTTTCATCAAGGATATGTATTATTTTGTTCTTTATTTATCTATTTTGTAGAAAAATAGACTTGAAGATAAACATTTTTCATAGTAAACTATACACACAACACAGTTGATGTAACATGAATAAAACTGCAATACGAATTGGGATATGCAAAAATTATTTGCATCCTGAATGAATACAATTGGCTATAAACGAAAGGCATCTCCAATGATGCATCGTCACGTTACAAATTGATAAATATCATGCAGACTGTTTTTTGGAATCTGCGTTGTCAAAGGCAATGATTTAACACAAAAATATCAAAAATAGTTAAGTTTTAGTTTCTTGAATATTTTTTTTCTATTTTGTTGACTGTCAGTGCCACCTAAAATATTACAAAATATGTCCATGTCAGCTATGTTCATATAGCAGGTTGTGGGGGGAAGAAATCGTTGAGTTGACACCTTTAGTATTTCTCTGGGACTTAAAGTGTCCGGAAAAAACAACATTTATTACTAGATATGTCATAAGTGTCCCTCAGTGTCAAAGACACATGAGTTATATAATGTTAAGTTTTG
This sequence comes from Mercenaria mercenaria, assembly GCF_021730395.1. Lineage (NCBI taxonomy): Eukaryota > Metazoa > Mollusca > Bivalvia > Venerida > Veneridae > Mercenaria > Mercenaria mercenaria. The sequence continues at coordinate 12,336,799 of NC_069362.1, read as the reverse complement.
CCGACGATTTACAAGGATCAAACAAATGATATTTATTTATCAGTATCTAAATATCAGTTTATTCATTTATAAAACGGATGGTTATTATTTAAAAAATATTATATGCCGGGGCATCGGAATATTGCTTCTTATTTAAAACGACCTAATACCAGATCTCTAGCATGTTAGATTACACCTACCATTCGTCTTCAGAATATGTATGTTGACTTCGTAGAAAATTATTAACGCAGAACATGAACAAATCGGTTTCCTGATATTAGGATCATGATGCGAAATTTGAATTACTGAATTAAATGAGTTTGTTGAAAAATGTAGAGCTTTGAAATGCACTTTAGCTGGCATTAAACGCATCAAGAGAGTGTAAAACTTTGTAATTCTTTGGACCACTAACCCCCGTTAAATATTCAGCGAAAGCTAATTCTCAGTCCTGTCGTTTGTCTTGTATGACATGACTTAAATTTCATTTTTTGCAAAACCTTCACTATGAGTAAAAAAGCAGCTTTAAAAAGCGAATTCAGATAAAGCATTAAAGTTAAGAGTAGATTTTCGGAAGCACAGAGAACAGCAAACACATCCAGAGCCATGCATCGCAAAGTGTGTTCCTGTGAATGGAAAAAATATAGCATATGAATTGCTTAAAAATCCAACAACATGTATCAAGATGCTAAAAATGTGTATTGGGTAGAGAAACCGGTGGGATGTTGGGGCAAATGGAAAAAAGCAAGGATGAATACTAAACAGGGAAAGCCATGTTTCAGAAATGTACTCTCCCTAAACTGCAAACCACAGTAGTGCAAACAAGGACGCGCACAAGACCCGCACGCACGCACAGCGCAGCACAGGAAAGCAAAGGAAAGGAAAGCAAAACAGACAAGTAGGACAAAACAACACGGTGGGGCACCGTGGCAAAACAATAAAACAAATTTGGAGCTTCCGCCAGTATATAGTGCACATTGAAAGTAGGGGGCGGGGAAATAATAAGAAAAAAAAGTCTAAAAGTACAAAATTCTCCAGACAAATCTCCTAAAAATTAGTTTGTCTGATTTTAAAATAACTTCACAGAAATATTATTTTAGAAAATGTCTACCAAGTGTTTTCAACTTATTACGATTTTCTAAAAGAATATGGCCGCCAGAGTCAAAAATATGTTTCTTAGGTGATCCTCTACTTAATTTTCAATTTATTTATTTATTTATTTGGGTTTTACGGCGCACCAACAAAGTATAGGTTATATGGCGCCAAACAGGACTAAAAAATTGGTTTCACATCTCATTTACATCGAAATAAAAACATGAGGTATGGAATCAAAATTTGCATACCTGCTGGAATCAAAGAGTTACAGCAAAACCAAGTGTAATGACCCTATTAGTCGCCTCGTACGATATTCCTGGGTAAAGCAATGGTTCCAATTCTTTTCATACACAGATCGTCCCAGAACCACATGGGGCACTAAATTTTCAAAGCCATCTTAATCTTATCAAATACTTGGCTGGTCCAGTTTCACTAAATGGCTATTAGAGCTGCAGTTGTTGTCAAACTAAAGTTAAAAATTTCTGCCATTTATCTACTTTAGCTGAAAACGTCTGGAATGATGTTTTAGTTCTATTTGGTACATGCGAAAATAAGGAACACTATACATAAAAGAAAAGGAAAATGATAATAGAAATTTATGAAATTATCAAAATGATATAGGAATGAGTTTTTTCTTTAAAAATGAAAAAAGATTGAATATGTATGTGGAAAATATCATATCTCATACTTATTTATATGTTTTCTCTATTTTATGCCATTTTACTGATACTAAACCTTGTACTAATTCTACTTATATTTGTTGTGGGCCTGCTTTGCGATGCATGGTTCTATGGCTGTGTTTGGGTGCTCTGTGCGTCCGGGAAATCTAACCCTACCTTTTTATCTTTTATAAAATGTGTACGTCTTGCGCAGAGAATATAACGAAGTGTGATAAATTTGTTTCAGTGTTACATCAGTAAATGCTGGTTTATGTACACAGTATTACCAGTGCAGTAAGACATGCTATCAAACTGACCTCTACTACACCGGTTGTATCTGGAATTGGCACTGTGCAAGTTACAGGTAGATAATCGTTAAGAAATGAAAAATAATAAAATGACTTTTTATCTAACAATCGAACCTTTAATGTGAGCACCGGGTTTTACATTTTGACATTGGAAACCTTGATTTTCGTAACAATTAAAATATATTTATTTATTTATTCGGGTTTTACGGCGCACCAAAACAGTATAGGTTTTGGCGCCATATAACCTATACTGTGTTGGTGCGCCGTAAAACCCAAATAAATAAATGAATATATTTTAATTGTTAGGAAAATCAAGGTTTCCAAAGTCAAAATGTAAAACCTGGTGCTCACATTACACACCGTATTACCGGCACCAGTGATGACAGAAAGAGAAAAATCAATAATAAAGCGATATGGTATTTCTGTCAAATTGTTAGCCGTTCTCTGAGCGTTTCTGTCATATAAGACCGCCTTTAAAAAACGTTTCTGTCTATCGAGGCGGCAATTTTTCTTTACCCGGACTGTTTGGAAGCCTGTAACTTTTTCTAAAAAAAAAAAAAAGACATTCACAGATTATATTTGGTGTACATGTTCCTGAGGGATAAAGGTGTTCGTGTATATCCCAAATTTACCCGAGTTCGTTCATTCAACAGATATTTTGAAGCAAAAGCATTTTCAAGTTCTGGATCAAAAACTCGTCATCAATATTTTAATAATAGAAAAATTGACTTCAAAACTTCCTAATGATGTCTCCATGTCCGTTTATGGACCGTCAATGGACAACAGATTCATGAAAACAAAAATGCCATTGCGTTCGAGATAAAATTATCACAACCAAATATCGTACCCGCTTAATTAATTGCCTGCTAAATTTGTTGTCTATAATCCAGTCAGTAAAGAGTCATCACTGACGCGTATGCGTTATTATGTTATTTTGATATTATGTGACCTTTTTAATATGTGGCCGAAGAAGCATGACGTCACAATGTTTCTGTTTGAACTAGGCTTGATAGTTTTTGCCTTATTGACCATAGAGCTTTGTTAGAAAAAAAAGTAACGGCTTGATAATTAGCAATTACGTAACGCACGCGGGAAATCAAAAGGATTAGTCTTTGGAAGTTGAATAACTTTTGAACAACATTTAAGGCACTGTTCCCTGATATTAGTACATAGTGAATTGATACCGCCACCGTTTCTTGTGCATTGTGCCAAAGTCAGTGACCGTAACCGATTTAGGTACGTGTAGGTCATCTCTATTCTATAGATAGAAGGTCCGTGACGGATAACACCACGACCTAGTGCTTATATAACTAAGTTTTTTTGGGTCCCCAGGTGATACATGTCACAAATTACAACTGTTAGATTTCATGCATGTATTTACGTTAGTTATTGAGATTTAAATAGCCCGCTTAAACATTTAACGCTTAACTGAGGATAAAGAAGTATATGTAAAGTCTAAATATAAACACGTTAAACTTTTAAAAACTTATTTAAATCATACTATATTCTGTTTATTTTATTCACTTTGCTAATGGATTTAACTCTATTAAAGACTACTTGGGCGGTGTTATCTCCCTTGGCATCGCTTTTTGAAAGTCTGCTAGTCGTTCTGAACGTGTCACGGACCGTTTAAAGGGACTTAAGATGAAACGAGAATGTAAAAATGCGGGCTTTTTCATCGCTACAACAAACTCTTTGTACGTGTTACGTCGTTTCAGGGGACTGATGGTTGACCTCCGGGCAAGAGGAGGGCGAGAGAAGATAGGGGGAAGCAGTGAGGAGGACCTCCTCGAATTTTAAAAACGCATAAAACGTATAATGAGCCGATGATCAGAATCAGTCACGCGTCAACAAGATGTATAGCAAGTCCTCCTCACTGCCTCCTCCTACCTCCTCTCGAAGAGGAGTTTACGGGAGGTCGCTTTATCAACAAGATGTTTAGCAGAATCGATTATGTCACGCGTAGCTGATTCTGAGCACTAGCTCCTTATACATTTTATGCGTTTCTGAGGTTCGAGGAGGTCCACCTCTCTGCCTCCATCTATCTCCTCTTGCCCGAAAGGGTACTCATGGCGGCACAGGAGGTCAACCATCAGTCCCCTGAAACGGCGTAACACGTACAAAGAACGTGTGGTAACGATGGAAAAGCCCGCGTTCATCTTAAGTCCCTTTAAACGGTCCGTGACACGTTCAGAAGGACTAGCAGACTTTCAAGAAGCGGTTCCAAGGGAGATAACACCACCTATGTAGTCCCTGATTCTTTTAAAACCATTTTATATATTCCCTTTAACTTTTACGCGAAATATAGTAGTATATGACCTACTTACATGTATATACACGCATAATGATATAGAAATCCCCCACGATACCTCTACATTTGAAGCTCGATACGTAGAAAATATGTTACATATGAAAGATCAAATGTACATGTAAAGAGTTCAATCCATTAGCAAAGTGAATAAAATAAACAAAATATAGTATGATTTAAATAAGTTTTTAGAAGTTTAACGTGTTTATATTTAGACTTTACATATACTTCTTTATGCTCAGTTATGCGTTAAATGTTCAAGAAAGCTATTTGAATCTCAATAACTAACGTAAATACATGCTTAAAGCATAAAATCTAACAGTTGTAATTTGTGACATGTATCACGTGTTAAGGGGTCACCCCGGGAACCCAAAAACTTAGTTATATAAGCACTAGGTCGCTGCGTGATCTGTCAAGGACGTTCTATCTTTAGAACGAAGGTGACATACACGTACCTAAGTCGGTCAAGGTCACGGTAAATGTCACGGTCACTGACTTTGGCACAATGCACAAGAAACGGTGGCGGTATCAAATCACTATATACTACTCCTGGTGATCTGATACAAATACAAACATATTTTGATACAATTTATTCATCGATGGAGTTAAAACTTTTTCTTTTTTGCTTTATTGCATTAACTTTGATGCTACGTAAGTTTTTTACAAAATGACCATTTCAATACGTCACGCACATAATCAAAACGTCACAATGTTTCTGTCTGAACGTGTAAGATAGATGTACAAGGCATGCCCAAAGGCGTGATAGGTTTTGTGTTATTTGCCAAGGGACTTTCTTAGGGAGTTTTTATAATTAAAGAAACGGCTTTATAATTCGCAATTGCATAACACAAGCGGGAGCGGGAGTTTTTTGAAGCTGCATAACTTTTGGACGGTTGGATATATAAAACATTTAAGACACTGATCCTTTTAATTAAATAGTTATTTTATGATGATGAGGTTAGTATCCCTATTTATGAACCTAATCAAACTGATATTTACTGAGCCCCAAATAGGCGTATATCATCATACAGTAAGTTATTTCTTTTATGAATTCATACTGAAAAAAGCATTATGGTAAGTATCAATAAATAAATTAATACTAGATAGTTCATAAACTGATTTTTTTCCGGACAATTAGACCATTAGATATAAAAAGGAGGTTGGGGATATACGCAAGAACATGCATATATGCATACTGATTTATGACATTGTATCATGGGATTATATTCGTAATTTTACAAATCTGTAATATTACATGCCTTTGTGTTGTTTTGCAAGTATGCTGATAATAGATTATTAAATGCTGTGCATGTATAAGACCAGAATGATAAGTCTCTTGTCCATTTCTTTCTTGGTGACATTGTATTTGGCGTACGCCATATTGAACAGATTGGAATGGTTAATTATATGAGCAAATTCTTTTATTTCAATTTGCTTCACTTCACCTTGACTGCAGAAAGATGTTAATATCAAATTTCAAACGATTACAATTCGGCACATACAAGATAGCGCCGAGAAGATTGCAATATTAGTACATAGCTTAAGATACTTCAGCGCACCCGGTTTATATGCTGGATTTAGACGGGAGAGCTGAGGTGTACTCCGTAGAGAAATCATACCAATAATCGTGCCAGAAATCTGACACGCTCGCGTTTGTACATATTAAAAGAAATCGGCAGCAGCACTTTTTAATCCGTTAATGTATAGTAAAATCTACCATTGTGCCGTATTATATGCATCAAAACCCATAATTGAAGGCAGAAATACCTGACAATTTCGAACTGGCCTGAAACGTTTTACTTTACGCTGCCATCTTGCTCTTTTGAAATACGAGACTGACCTTTCACCCGCGCAAACCGCTATGAGAGCACTGACATGTGCCGCTTCGTGTTTGAAGTTGCATCAGCGTCCCGGTGACAAAAAAGTTAGGAAAACGGTTATCTTTTTTTTGAAATTGATTTGAATTATTATTTTTATAGATAAATCCATAAGAAAACTGGTATGTATCATTTATTTTTTTGTTTACAAGGTGCTCTACATGTATATTTTCTTAGCGGTTCGCGCGGTGACGTCATGCGAGAATCTCGCAGTAGCTCTTCAACAATGGCCGCCGGAATGATGCAGATTTAAAAGTGACTTGTAAAAATCGACGATTTTATTGTAAAATTTGCTTGCAGAATTTGGTAAATGGTGTTAACTGATGTAGAAGTAATTACTTTATCAAGATACCCATACGTTTTCGTTCAGAATTTCAGTTTGACTACGTTGGCGATGAAAAGTTGGACGACTTTTTATTTTGGTATGGTTTCATACTAGGCCTGGTCCAAAACTCTAAAGCCGCATCTATGAAAAAAAAAAGAAAATATGGAAAAGCGGCATTTAGAATTTTGGAAGCCAGGACTATATAGTACAATGCATAACGCATTGCATGAAGTCTTGATACAGCGATCGCTTATCGGTTATTTTAGCCAGTTTCGATATTATCAGACAGCATCAAACTAACATTACTTTTAGAATATAGATGAATCCAATGTTTTAGTGAATAGGGAACATGTATTCTTATTTAACGGCCATTCCGATGTGAAAATGTGCTGTACTTGCCGCTAAATAAGGAAAACTTACTTATCAAATATTAATTTGGCATCAATGATAATAAAGAAAACTTTAATCAATAGGACATAGTAAAGAGGAAACATCTGGAAAAAGCTAATCGGCATATGTTCGCCTGTTTGAGTGATACATGTATTTGGATAAAAGCTGTGTTCGTGTACTTTTTCAGTGTGAAATCTATTGTTTTTCATTAACTTTAGATATTTTGAGGAATGTTCGACAGGAGACATGTTTTAATTGAATAATTAGAAAATTTAATTCAGGATTTTGTCTAAATATGTATGAAATCTCGATACGGTTTTTGCCGACGGATTCATTGGAACGAACTCCGACAGTTTACCCTTCTTGCGAATATATGCTTTATTCATCATTAAATTAGAGGTAGTGTCGGGTCATATCTTCATCTTGTCATAAATGATACAGATCAGGCCCGTGCCTTGAAGAAAAACGGTAAGCCTGGTACGAATATAGCCTGTCAGCCTCAAAAGGGATAGGTCAAAAGTTCGGTAATATTCTCATACTATCGCAGGCATTTCAGGTCGTAACGGGATTGAATGGCTACTAGTACTTAAGCTTAGTCCAGTGGTACTTTGGAGACATCCTGGCTGGTCCTTGGGTCAAAACAGTTTAGTCAGGATCAGCACTCAACAATTTATAGCAAGTTTAGCCCCTTCTAAGCTTGAAAACTACCTTAATGCCACTGCAAATCGGGTACATTTATGGTAGAGTATGTGCCCGGTACGTTAGGACTTTATCACGAGTCAAAACGTATTACAAAATCTTTATATACTTAAATTTACTTAACCTTAACTGACTCATTATCTTCTTTAGGTAACCGATTGGTTTCAGACTCTAGCATGGCCTTACATGTGCACCTTTATATATAGAATGGGTATATGCTTCAGTCAGAGGGGCTCGATCCAGGTCGAAAACATTCCAGATATGGTCAAATTAGTGAAATATTCTAAGTTCTAACACACACTGTCCGGTCATCTTCTATCATCCACATAGACCATGGACTCTATGGTGCCAAAGGTACCAGATCTGCAACTCAAAATGTAGCCAGAACGGATGTAATATAAGTGTATATATTCTGGTCATTTGCGCTCAAACGAAGCCATCGACATTTCAGGCATGGTCAAAATAGTGATGTATTGAGTCTACGTTATATATATATACATACCTTCCGCAACTCCCGTGGGTACCCCATTTACAGATTGGTATATGGTCCGGTCAAAGGGGCTCGAACTAGGTCGAAAATCGAAGTGCTAACACTACCTTGTCAACAATCAAAACTACTTATATGTGTATTGGTCATTGTTATCGTTGAAAATCGCATAGGGGGAGAAAGGGGAGAGAGGGGTCAGGAAAAGATATATATGTTTAGTTAGTTTTAGATAATTCCATGAAATATCTTTTTTATTGAATATTCTGTTATAATCACAATATTTAGGACTTTTTCCGTTCAGGAAAGTATGCGAACAGCTTTAAATTTATCTTATAAATCTCACAGATGGACGCATCTATGCCTTTCATTTTTTCCGACCTACGTGTATTATAATTTTCTTTCAAAATAAGCTGTGATTTCAAAAACATTCTATAAGTGAGGTTGTCTTATGTTTCGGCTATATTTTGAGGCAAATTTGTAAAAGTTCGAAAATGGCCTGCCGTCAGGAAAGAAAGTTATTTTTCATATTAACTTTCACATGTGATAACAATTAGAAATACAGCGCTTGGCAGCACACAAGTATTTCTTACATTTTCTATAATCAATTGAATGAGAGAAAAATCGCCTGCAAGTCTCTTATCACAATACAATATGTCAAAATGCTTGTTAATACATAGTTCTTAATTCTATGTTCCAAATTGTTATACATGTAGTTTGATATTGAAACTGAAATAAACATTTTATCTACAATCAATGCTGTGGATGATATAAAGTGAATTCAAAGTCAATAAAAGAATTTACTCATAGAATTAATCATTCTTTACTTTTCAATAAATTTACACGACGTATAAAAAGTCAATATTCAGCTTTGTTTAAACATTAAGACATCTACTAACCTAAAATAGGAATACATGGAAAACAAGACAAAGTCACTCTTTTATTACCTATTCAATATGCCATGTACTGGCGGGTATTCCCCTCCATATATATTTAGTGGGTTAACTGTCCGAAAAAAAAACATCTTATGAACTATTTAGCATTATATATTTTATTAAATACTAACCATACTGCTCTTTATAAAACTATAATATTGTATTTAAACCAATGACATTTAGAATACTAACAAAACGAATATTGTATACATCAAATACAAGTTTGTCACCTTTTGAAGAGAATATCAATTTCAGTTGACCATCTTTTTACCAGTTACCCGCCAGTCGGATTAGCGAACTTTACAATTCATATATTAATCTGATACATTTAATTGTTCGGTAAGAAACAGAATTTTTGAAACGCAAGTTTAAATACATCTTATTTTCTCGGTTGCCGATTTCGAAAACTCTTACCGTAGGTCGTTCAAAGTTTTGTGTAGTTATGAATGTGCGATGAAATTTCAAGACTTTATTTATATGACGAAAGAAACTCCGTGCAATAGATAGTTAATATTTGATTTAGATCTAGACATTGTGAGTCTATAATTGATTATTACGATCATTACTGACACATACTTGTCTTGATTGAAGTGTTTTTGTTAAAAATTTGTGATTACAATCATTCATATTCTTCAACCACCGAAATGATATTTATTATACATTTATTAAGCAGGTTGCAATTGTGGTGAGTTTTGACCGACAAATAATTCAATACGTGTTTTATTACATCACATCAAATATAAGTAATAAAATGCGTTTCTTACGTTTTGAGTATATCCTAGAAACCTGTGTGAGATACACAATCATTTATTATCAAGCAAGTTTATAACCGAATGCTTTTCTTTGCCCTTGTGACACTTTAACGATTTAGTTTCGTTAGTGTCTCCCTTACCTGCCACTCAGTACCGCCTCGGTAGCCTAGTGGTAGAGCGTCCGCTTCGAGAGCGGGATGTCGTGGGTTCGATCCCCGGCCGCGTCATACCAAAGACGTAATAATTGGTACTAGTAGCTTCCTCGCTTGGCGCTCAGCATTAAGAGGGTAGTGCTAGGTGTCAGTATAATGTGACTGGGTGGGTTGTCATGTCATGTGTCTACGGCGTGATATTCCAGTGAGGCAGCACTATAAAGTTGGGCATTGTGCTCACTGCTGCAAGTAGACACCGTCGTTTATATGACTGAAAAATTGTTGAAAAAGACGTTAAACCCAAACACACACACACTTACCTGCCACTCATAGTCTACCAACTATGACCAAGTTTTGGTATAAAGGTCAGATGTGTTCACTTCCGGAAACAAGGCATTTCCGAATTTAATATCATAAATTCACTCAGAATATTAGCTGCAGTTCACATTTTTACGTCTTTCAAACTGTTTTTTGTAGGATTGTTACCGAAACCTGCATACAGACATGTTCCCGGCAAGTTTGCTGCCCTGGATATACTGGTACTAACTGTAACACGCGTAAGTATCACAAGTACAGATGAATCAGTGGTAAAGGAGGAATAGTCATTTAATTTAGCTTTATAAATGTCTTTTTTACATTAATTGGCTTTTACAGGTGTATGCTCGTGGTAAAAAATCAAATATCAAATAAATATAGGAACGTCTGGTATAAAAAGCTTGATGTTTTTAATGGAATACCAATTCATAAAAATGAAATTATTTTGTCTGTTTGTTTAGTAAATCTAAAGTGTTTGTTAATTTAAAAGGAATGTGTAAAATTGATATTTAGTTCATGTGATGTTATAGGTGAAAAATATTAAATTAACCATTTTTTTCTTTTGAAAAATAGTTGAGTCATAACACTGAATTGGAATTATCCTCAAATGTAAAACAATCTTATTGCAAATTATTTACGTCCTGACAATGGAACATTTTTTTCCGTATACTAAATGCTTATCTTCATTATATATTACACTTACATAGCTTTAAAGTTCATTTTATGTGCTACGTTACATCAAGAATTTGTTTTAAACCTAATAGACATTGCATGTAAAAAACTGTCTGAAAGAAGTAGGACATGCTTTCTAGAGAGTATTCGTATATTTTTCCCAGTATTGGATTCTTCAATGTGCCAGTTTTGTTCCTAAATATTATTTTAATAATTGTATAATTTGTGTGTGCCTAATATATTTTTCAGGTATTCCCGCTTTTATACGGTTACAAACATAGAGCTACCCAATATATATTTGAAATAATTGCAATATGTTCATACTGTACTGAGTTACAAAAAATCGCTAGATTTCATTCATCACTTTCCATTTCCCGCACTGCCTGCGAAAGACTTTTTTAACAGACATTTATGCAAGAAGATCAATTGGAAGCTAATAATGCAGCCAAGGAAATTAATAGCAGACCCGCTTTCTGAGAGGTATATAAATGACATGTGCAGAACAGACAAGAACAGAACAAGCACTAAATCTAATTCACACAATACATAAAAGCACATGTAGACCTTGAGCTGACAATTGACCCTGCTCCCCCCCCCCCCCCCCCCCAGGGGGAATTTTCAACACTATGATTTTCTTAAACCTTATGGTAGTTGGCATTCACAGACAAAAGTTTGCAAGTTTCCGTTGGGGCTTTAACGAGTTACGGAGATTTAAAATACGTTACCATGCAAATTTTCATTTAAATCACCATTGATGTGAATTTAATATTATAAACATGCCTGTTGTACAATTAATCGTAATAAACAAGACATTTAGATATGTTTATGTATTAAAATTGAAATTATCATATGTTCATATCATTTTAGGTGAACAGATGTTATGTATTATCCGTAACTTACGTTACTCTTTATGAAATTACTAGAACATAGAAATATATCAACAATGATGATTTTTTTTTAGTTGTAAAATACTGATAATGCCCAATACACAGTTCAGTAATTAAATTTATATACACTAAAACTGTCCCTAGAGTTAACTTATTCAGTACGTCACATATGATACGTTACCTTTCCGAAATATGTGTTAAAGAAAAACTATTTAAAATTTTGGTATTACCTATATGGTTAGGATTTTAAAAAAATTATACATTGGACTATAAATAAACATCACCAGACATGAACAACATTATCAAATAAATGTATATAGATTTTATAATTCATTAGAAATATTATTTAAATGCATATTAAGAATATATAGATCTTCGAATGTACCAGTATGACTGCATATCATAATTATCATTAGTATTATTAAATTTATATATAATAAAACTGTCCCTAGAGTTAACTTATTCAATACGTCACATATGATACGTTACCTTTCCGAAATATGTGTTAAAGAAAAACTATTTAAAATTTTGGTATTACCTATATGGTTAGGATTTTAAAAAATTTATACATTGGACTATAAATAAACATCACCAGACATGAACAACATTATCAAATAAATGTATATAGATTTTATAATTCATTAGAAATATTATTTAAATGCATATTAAGAATATATAGATCTTCGAATGTACCAGTATGACTGCATATCATAATTATCATTAGTATAATTAAATAACAAAGACTCCGCAATGCGAAGCAATATTAGTCCTAAGGTATGACCTCTGACGACTAAGTGTGACATTGAGCTTGAATTGAAAATGGTATTCACTATACCAGGGTCGACATCTTATAAGGGGCAGAAGAGGTTTCTAACGCTAAAAGGCAGATGGCCTTAGATTTCGGTTCTTGATGATAAATACAACTGCATTCAATAGAGTCTGGTCGAGAGGAGATACTCCTCGTAAACGATTGATCCTCCTAGCCATGTGATGTCGATCCTCCTCGCTGATTTGCTGTTTCTCCTGTGACCTCTGACAGTGACCTTGGTAACCATTAACAGCATTCTCACTACACTCCCCCAGCCCTGTTCTATAAAGTGGGTCATAAGGGCTTCGGAGGCCACAAATGGATTCCTTGCAGAATCAGACATAACAGGGATACCCTGCAGGATAATTAAAATGGAGGTTTTGCCAATAACGATTATACATCTAATGCAAAGTACTTCCTTCTTAAAACAGACGAGATTCCCCAATGGATGGTTATTTACTATACTGAAGCAGTTATTCCACACATATCTTATAATAACAAAACTTAAGGTCATGGGATACCCTGACCCAAGTTCATAAACCTCCGGGATGCCTGGAAAAAATGTATGCCAGGTGATACACATACTGCATTAGTTCATAAACTCTTAGGTTGCACGGAGAAATGTACCAAATTATTACCATGCTGGAATACCCGTACTAATGTGTACTATGGGATACTCATTCTGGCCTAAATTTCTAAAACGCAGTCAAGATACCTAGCAAAACATACACATCTGAGAAACTTGGGTTTTCTTGAAAGTTTGGCGGACGGATGGACATAGCTTCTGCATCTTTCACAAGGATAAACCTGGGATACCCATGAAGCTGGGAAGACTTCAAACAGATGGACACAGTTTCTGCGTCTGTTGCTGGACTGGGCTTTGCCTCTGCTGACACATATCTAAATGAGGATCTAAAGTAAATGATCCAAGACCCAAAGTCCCTTTCCTAGGCCTCCAGCCCAAGAATCTTTATTGCTTAAACCAGACAGGTCCCGCAACAAGTCCCGAAATACCAATACCCATCTGGAAGGGACTCGTGTTTCAACCCAAGTACAAAGGATTTTGTGGTTACATAAAGGCTGCACAGCCATATCTACCATCAGTTTTTGAGACTGCAGTCTCACACTGGAGATATAGAGAATCTGTCATTGGTCTTCGGTTAAGATCAGAAAATCCCAACCCGAGGGCGCACCGCTCAAGTCTTAAACGAGGCTGTGCCGAGTTTAAGACTTGAGCGGTGCGCCCGAGGGTTGGGATTTCCGATCTTCACCGAACACCAATGATGGATTCTATTTCTCACTTACCACAACAGAAACAATAAAAACAAGCATGAAAATATGAAACTATTTCAGTGACGCGGGAAACTGACGTCCGTAAGCAGAAGTGACGTCGTGACATTTCAGTGACGCACAATAACAAAGTTCCGCTTTAGTTTTATCGTTTGTAGCGTAACGGTACGTTCTTATCATATAGTAATGAATTTTGAATTGAGAAATACACTATAAGGAACGGAGAGAAACGATAAAGGTACCTGATTTTTAATTATTTAACATAAATAATATGTATATTCAGTGCATGAAGTAGTCCGTCACAGGAGTGTGGGATAACCCATGTGAGATAAGATTTTCCAGCACTTCTAAAAATAGAGATTTTTCTGTCCGATAAGTGAGAAAAGTTGATCCTGCCGCCACTTAACCAAATCCACACGTCCACTTACTGAGTAAGGGTAAGCAAGCCAAAACCAGACCAACCAATAAGTGAGACTCTGGCACAACGTGCCGCTACTGGTCTATCCATCAGAACAGGAGACCTGAACACATCCCATAGACTCGGCCCCTCAAAGTCGATGTTTCCAAAATTGTGTAAAGCCATAGTTTCAGGAGCAAGGTACATACAGTAATTGTTGTCATAACCCAACCCTTTCCCCCGAAAAGTGCACAGTAAGGGTAGTGTAAACTACCAACCTCGGAATGAAGGAATTAGTAAAATAGACATGAAGGACACTGATCCCCAAACAACGACACTGCAGTTTGCGACGCAGGACAAGTATTGCTCAACATATATTTGTTCCATAGTTGCTTTCATGGAGATGGACTTGATGTACATGCATTTAGGTTAAATGCAGGAAGGTGGAACCCTGTTAGAGAAGGTGGTACCGAATACAATAATGTTTCTAGTGGTGGCAACCACCAGACCTGTATGCCCTCATGACCTAGACAAATGCCCTCATGACCTAGACAAAACAATGATAGATTGACTGTTGGTACCCAACATTATTAAAAAGCAACTGCCCAGTGTGATTGAAGGGCAGTACTCTAGCGGGCTTTTGATGTTGCTAATAGGGTAGTTAGTATGAGGTCCACAAACCTTTGGAAGGAAGTGGCCTCCGAATTTCACACAAGTGGCTTGACTTCTAGTAACAATATTCCCAAATAGTGTTATTTGTATCTGACCTTAGGTTCTCTAGAAACCAGTTTAGGTTCAAATGACTGAACATCAAATAGGTCCTCTGTCTGGCATAAACTTTTCAATTGGTAACGGAATTCACCCATAAAAGTTTAAAGTCCCATATTTGCCATCAAAAGAGTTAGTTTGTAAGAACTTGCCTTCAGACTGGGCATTCAAATGCACTTTACTTTACCTACTAGAGTTACATTAATTTCACTTGCAGAATATCCTATTTTGAGGCAGTTCCTATAATTGTCTTGTTGAACTACCATCAATATATACATACCATATTAAAGAAAGTCACAGTATTCCAGTCATGACCATTACCGGCTCCATAGAAGATACATGTACATGGTATATTTAGTTAAGGATACAGTTGAGATTGACAACATGTTGGATGAAGTCTATGTTGATGAATGAATCTACTGTACTTTCAAAACAATCACAGTTACAACATACAGCAGATAACAAAATGTAAAATTTGTGTGCATAAACATGCACAAGTTTTCTAAATATCGTGATATGCCTGTTTCAAATTTATCCTCTTTATAGAGCACTGTGTTGGGCAATGTCTGTATATATTTTAAGTATGTCACTACACTGTGCTTAAATAGTTGAATATATATATATCAATTGTTTAAAAAAAATTTGGGTGCATAGTGTTCTCGTGAAGGTGTAATCATGGACCATGTAAATTAGGTTCTAGAATGTGTTTAGAATTGAAAGCAAAATATTTAAAACCAAAAAAAAAAAAAAAATCATTGTAAGTTTGCTATTTTTCAAAGATAAAGTATATGTTCACAATACAGAATACATGAAAATGTATAGCTTATAATGTTAGGTAACGTACGACGTAAATTGTAACGTAGACTGTTTTTTTAAATACATGGGTTTAAAGTAGAAATGCAAAGCTATGTTAAAACATATTTTGATTGAATTGTATATATGCTTTTTCTAAGTGCTACAGTATATTTAAGGTAACAGAACATAAGATATATAGTTAGTTTGCTCGGTAACGTAAATTGTAACTTAATTTGATATATTTATACGTGTTTTAAGTTAAACCTTCAGTTTGAAATGCAAAACTATACTCTTGAGAACAGAATTATTGTTGTTTTTTTTTCAACTAATAAAGTGTGTTTAAAAGAAACTGAAGACATACAATATAATTTGTATGTTTGGTAACGTAAAATGTAATGTAGAATTCAATGTAAGACATCTTACAAGTTAGAGGTTTGTTGATAAATAAGTATATAGTTGTATTACATGTAACTAAAGAATGTCAATATAAAATTGATAGAACATTTTAATAAAAAACATGTTTGAAGTAGGTATGATTGAAAATTAGCATATTTTGGAAGAATGACGTTACATTTTAAGAATCGCTAAAAGTATGCTTTCCCTTAATTTATACTAGCAATCTATATATCATTGTTTTTGCTGAACTTTGAACTTTGAACTTTTTAATAGTAACGTCAATTTCTAATTACCTGGTCATCTAAATTTGCAATAAAAACTTCATGTCAAAAATGTTTTGTTTTTTAGGGTAACGTATCTTTTTCCAATATTTTTCATCTTTAACATCACATTTTAGATATTAAAATTTAATCAAATTGCAGCATCTAGTATACACCCTGTAATAAAATATGCAAACTTGAAATGATTTACTAACATAATGGTACCATTTGTCTGTAAAAATTGATGAAAAAATAATTGGTTTTGAGGGTAACGTATTTTAACGTGTTGTTACGGAGAAAAGCCCCACTCGCCAGTTGCAAACTTGATGCCAAAATGTTCACCACACATTGGAGTTTCAAAAAAATATGGTCCACAAAATTCCCCCTTGGGGGGGGGGGGGGGGGGGGGGGGGGGAAGCAAAACCCCTTCTGGCTCATAGTCTAATGGGTATACAAAGTGATTCCTATTCCAACTTTACCAGTCAGATCACGCGACAATACAGCTGCTGCAACACCCCTCGCTTCCCTATGCACAGACCTTAGCGATATTCTAATATGTAGAAACTTTAAATAGACTCCTTGATCCAAAATGGCCAGAAATAACAACAGCAGTTTGTTAAAGCAAGGGGCGAGTACCAGTAAGCCTTGTGAAACATATGTTTGAAGATAATTTATGAAGAAGAATATTCTATGAAGTATGAGGCATTAAGATAGAAATAAATTTGAAGTAAGGATACATCTTAACAGAACCTTTGATGAAGCGGATTTGTGTGAAATATTTTACTTGACATCAGGATAAGTTATAAGCTTCATTTATTATTTTACAGCTGTATGTTATGGCTCAACATCTTGTCCAAATGGTGGTAAATGTATCTCTCCGAACAAATGCCAGTGTCGCTCTGGATATACAGGATCAAGATGTTTCCGTGAGTACATTTTGACCTAAAAGTTTATAGATATAGAGAATTCTCATTTAGAAGTCATTTATTTCATCAACAAAACTACGAGAATATTCCTAAAGGAAGACAATTTTCATCATATCTCAGAACAGGTCTTTATTCAAACAGAGTTTTTTTCAAATCTTAAAGGCACTGACATCCGGATCGTACGACAAAAAAGAGAGAACATTTTTAGATATTAGGAAATTATTACTGCATTTCTTTAGAAGGATTTGAAACTTAGTTTCTGACAAAATATATATTATGGAATCACGTAACAACAGTCTTTTTTATTAATTTTCCATTCAGTTTTGATTAGCGTTTGTAACGGGGAACCGGTGTGTGGGGGTTGGGAAACTGCCTTAATTACAAAGCTTGATATTTAACGGTCGCGAAGTACGAATTCCTTAGTGGTATACCGGTCAAGAAAGTAAAAAAGTTTTTATTGCCAAGGCGGCCCTGGCTAGGCATGTTTTTTTCTTGATTTTGCATTATAAGACAGTTTAGAAGCTAAAACTTATGTTCAAATGTGCATAATATGACAAAACTTCATTCTTAATTAAAAATCATTTTAAGTCAAACACTTCAGGCTCTGCTTTTAAATTCGTCTTTTTGACACCATGAAGAGGATACTACATGTAAGTGCTTTATTATACTGTTTGTATTTTGAATGTAGCATTGACGATAAACTTAACTAAACTGGGATGGACAGATAACATTTGATACATTTTTACTTGCGTTTATAGGTGTGTCGTTTGAGCACTTATCGTTTGAAATAATACATGCTCTGAACATGGTGCGTCTTTTGCCGTTTTGAATTAAATATATTTTTAATGAATGTAAGTTAAAAAATTGATAGTGTCGTATTATGTCGTTATTACAAAAGTAAGTACATCTACTTGGGACATTTTATACAAGGACAATTTAAGCTCTAATTTCAATACACATTTTGCAGCTGTATGTCATGGTTCAACATCCTGTCCAAACAGTGGTACGTGTATCTCTCCGAACAAATGTCAGTGTCGTTCAGGTTACGCTGGATCAAGATGTTCTCGTGAGTTCTATTTACAGAAAAAAACAAGTACGCAAAAAGGAAAAATGCGTCTTATTTGTTTAAAGGTTATATATTCCATGAACTAAGCCAATTCACAATAAAATTGTATCAGAATCCAAGTTGAAGAGTTACATTTTGACTGCCGTGTAAGTATAGATATCAGTTTATGATATTGTCGAATGATGTGCTTGATTGCGTTCTGGGGCCGTGGCTATTTCTGTTGTATCGTTGTCGTTAATTGGTTTGGCAACTATTAACACTTTTTCGTTTGAAGTCCACGATGACTGAAACAGAAAAAGTGGAAAACCAAAGGCCACCTAACACGACATAAATGACTATAGAAAAAGTGAAAAACCCACAGACCTTCGTGACCCTCTTGTTCTGATTATAAGCCTAAAGAAAGCTATATTGTTGACTTTTGCTGAACACATGTTTGTTATTATTATAAATAAGAAAGTCATTACATAGTATCCACTATCATTCAAAATGTTCCCGCAAATATTTCATTAATACTGTCTTTTTACATAGCATTTCCTCTTTCAATTTCCTATGTTTCCAAATAACGTTTCTTATTATCCTACTTTTCCAAACACAATCTCATTACACACTTGAGCCCAATGAATGTCATCTACGTGATTATTCCTCTCGCGTTCATGTATATCTCCAGGTTGTATCTTGATAATCCCTTCTTTATCCAAGCCCGCCCCAATTGCATTCCCATTCGAAAGTAAAAGAAAATAACATGCTACTTTCTAGTGTTTCTACATTTCATTGCTTTATTAGCTCTTTCTCAAACCAAAACACATCAGACCCAACTGAAAGAAATAAAAAGGATTCACATACGAACCGTCCTCTATAAGTTTATCGTCTTTTATCGTAAATGAGAGCTTGGCAAAAAGAGACTGTAACTAACGCAAAAACATAACTTTATTACTAATCTTCATATCTAAAATTAACAGGAAGGTAGATGTCTTTCGGACTGTGCTCTTCTCAAATTCTTCATTATATGACAAAGTCAATTGTTTGCTGACAACCCTTCGTTGAATTTCACAATAATTCATCAAGATGTTTGGCATAAGTACTATTATTTCTTTTACGGCGAAGTCTATTTTTATTAACAAGGAAATATCTTTTTTAAACATGGCGTGTAACGTCTTAATTACACAAGTTCGTTGGTACGAGTACAATACATAGTTATACAGTTTCAGCTATGGATCACTTAGTTAAGCACGGCTCTAAATTTAAAATCAGCGCGATTTAAAATGTTTGGACGCATTTTCTGCAGTTGCATTAAAGACACGAACGTTTCTTATTCTATATTTTACAGCTGTATGTTTCGGAGCACTTTCTTGTCAAAACGGGGGAACATGTTTATCACCAGACAAATGCCAATGTCTATCAGGATTTAGTGGAACAAAATGTGAAGGTAATATCTATGTACTTACTAAGTAATCCTTTCAAAACATAAAGGAAAAGAACATATAATGGTTACAGTCAGCATTAGTTCTAATTATCATAACTAGTTTCAGCTGTTTTGAGAAACCTTAGAACCTTCATTCTTTTAATAATTGTTAGTTTTTACTCGTGTATAGTCTCAAATTTGGCAAGTGGTAGTTATATTGGTTGGCTAAGCCTTTTCCATGGCTTTTAAAAATTTTCGACTTGAATTGATGAAGAGAGTGACAAATATGCATCATTTTATCCTTCATATTATAGACAATAATGAATGCAAACTCAGTATCGATGGATGTCAACAAATCTGTCACAACATGCCTGGCTCATTTTCGTGTTCATGCAAAAATGATTGTTCTCTTTCTTCTGTATCGTTAAGTTCCCCTAAATGATCTACCCAACCAAGACTCTTTAGATATGCCTTTCGATTTGCCAATGTAATTATGTTCATAGTCAGTATTGACAAATATTTTTGTCGATGTCTTGAATGAATTTCATATTTAAGGCAAAGACGTCGCAAATAAAAATGCGTTACAGACATGACGGATCAGTAAATAATATAAACATTACTCCCTAGTTAATGAATCGTCGGTCCATAGTTTGTGTTATTGACTGGTCTATATTTTAAAAAGTTTTGCTGCGGTAAAATAAAAAAGTGAGAAAAAAGTCTTGAAAGATGCCATTTTATACAACACTTACTTAATGACTAACCAGTCAAAATTCAGACTTATCAGCCCGGGGTTAGAAGTTACGAGGGTAACATTCCTATTTATTGACCGACAAGCCATCAACAAGTGTATTACTATTAAACTTCATGTCATGATCATCTATACTTTTGTCATCTTATTCTTAGAGTACCATAGCGGTTAAACTGTATGGCGAAGTAATATATACTCTTTATATGATTGTGTTACCAGATATGGACGAATGTAAAGTATACACTGCCGGATGTCAGCACAACTGTCAAAACACGCCTGGTTCATTTGTATGCTCATGTAATAGTGGTTACACATTGTCTTCAAATTTGAGGTCATGTAACGGTAAGTTCCTCGAAATGTTCTAGTTGTTCTGTATACCATGATATAATTGAGCAATCTTAGACCAATAGCTTTAAAACTGTATACATTTATGTTTTAGCAATAAGTTAGTAGAGCTTGGTATCGTATCTCTTTTAAGGATTTTGCAAAACCTATTGCTCAGAAAAATAGGTATCTTTTTAAATTATGTCTTTTACACATAGCCGAGTGGTTAAAGTCGCTGACTTCAAATCATTTGCCCTTCACCGATCTTGGTTCGAGCCTCACTAGCAGCATTAGATTCTTCGTGAGAGTAAGCCAGCTTACGGACGGTCGGTGGTTCTACCCAGGTGCTCGCTCGTGATGAAATAATGCACGGAGGGACACCTTCGGTCTTGCTCCACCATCAAAGCTGGAAAGTCGCCATATGATCTATAAATGTGTCAGAGCGACGTTATAAACCCAGCAACTTTAAACTGTGTACACATCTTTATATTATCATGTGCGTAAGCAGGTCAAGCCACGGTTTAACCATGTTCATTATATTTATTAATTATATTTCACTAAGGTACATGTTTGTTATTTTTCGTTGCCCGTAATATTTAGGTATTACAATTTGCATGTAGAGCACAAAATTGTAAGACAAAATGTTTGTTAAAATAGATTTTAAATCTACCAAATAGATTATGGACAAAGTAAGTGTTCTTAAAGTTAAACTTGATATTTCTAAAGCAAACAGTTATCTCTTTTCAATATTCTTATCAAGTTGGTTTATATGTTCTTAAGAGCAATAGTCCACGAAGTTAAAAATTCTAAAATGAAGAGATACACATACCAGGAACATTTAACATTTCTACAGAAACAGATGAATGTGAAGATGGTACACACAATTGTACACAAAAATGTCAAAACAAGGATCGTATAAGTGCAGTTGTTATCACGGCTACCTGCTTGAAAGTAACATGAAAACCTGTACAGGTATGTCAGTAGACATGTAGTGATAAATTTGTTTGAACAATATATCTTGCTGTTAAAGAGCCCATTTAAAAATGATAAAATATCAAGCATGCGACAGGATGGCATTATTATAAGAAAATTCTTGATGCATTATTTTAGCTACAACTTTTATAAACGAAATGTTAAGCATGTTTAATACATATTTATTATATTATACTCCTGGTGTCAAAGACAGGGAAAGCAAATGTACATATATTGTTTTAACTCGTCCATATGTCACTGCGTCCGGACGTCTGTTTGTCACACATTCTTGTATACTCACCTTCTTCTACAGTTTCCGTCAAATTCAAATGATAGTTAGTCTACATCACCAACGTTAAATTGACATGTGCATTTGTTTGGACATATCTGATTATATTATATCGAGACATATCTGATTATATTATATCGAGCTATGTCCCATTTTAGATTTGCCAATATTACAACTACATATGTACATTGTGAACTCCTCCTACAGTTTACATTCAGTTCAAATGAAATTGGCCACATTTCGTTAACATGAAATAGACATACGCATAACATGTATTTTATCTGCATTTAAATCCTACCTCAGGGAGTGGTGCAGGGACATGTGTTTTCATTTCTTTCAAATTATCTACATATATTACCGCCTCATCTTATATATCTTTCTTCGGGTTCATAATGTGCGCGCATACGATGTATACTGGCTTCTAATAGCTTTTCTTTTATTATGATATAATTTATTTTAATTTTTTTATTATTCGAGATTGATATTTTTTGTTGCTACATATAGACGAATGTAAAAGTGGTGACCATAAATGTAAACAAAACTGTCGTAATACACCCGGTTCATACGACTGCTTTTGTAACCCAGGATATTCTCTTGGTAAGGATAAGGAGGCGTGTTTCGGTACGTATGTATAATTAAAACTCTAGTTGAAAATATAGATACACTGTTTTTGGTTTATTAGTACTAGTGTTCTTTTCTTTAAAGTAGGAGATATAATCTGTATTCACAAATACAAATTTTGCTTTGTTAACAATGTCATGTGCTGTTTTTAAAAACTTCTTTTATGAATAGTATCAGATATACATTTTATTTCAAACCTTTAAGGTTTCTGCACAGCGTATTTCGTTAGTACTGTACATAGTTTGGCACAGCAAGAAAATGATGACTAATTGTTTACACAGATGCGTTCATATATTACTAGTTTATTTATTTCGCATTTGCATAATATCTAACGATTATCCTGCCAAATTTCTAAAATAGAGTAGTCTATCATTTCAATTTTGGCAGTACCACTTATTATTCAAAGGGGTATTTGACTGAATATCGAACAGTGCATATGTGCAGGCTGATATTGGTCTGCATTGGTCGCAAAGGCAGAATCACCAGCCACCAACAGGCTAAAGGTTAAGTAAACATGATCCTAACTGACAAACTATTTGAGTATCCTCCTTTTTGAAATTAAAACGCATAAACATAAAATAATGAAAAAAAAAACCAAAAAAAAAAAAAAAAAAAAACAGAGACGATTAAATATTAAATGGATATTTTTCACATGAAAACGAACATCATTTTAACATGCAAAGAAGATGTTGTTTACTAAAACATTAAACATCACACAGAACATTGATGTATTTCATAAAAGAGTGTCAGTTCCTTGCGATGCCATTGTATTAAGGTATTGGACCCGTAATAGAGTACCTCCTTTTTGAAGAGTATTCAATTCCTACCATAAACCTACTTTGACTGCAATTTTCAGGGGGTGGGGGCGTAGGTTCAAGCCCCACGGGGACCATTTCTTTTCCATATTTTACATTTTTCTAGTAAGTTTTTACTTTTTTCAAGACTTATTATGGATGTATTGTAAAAAAAGTGGAAAATGTTCATTTTTATAAGCGATTTCTTGCTGTTCAAAGTGAATTTACCTCTGAATCAAGAGGGATAGAGTTAGACATCCTTAAAAATACTGAATTACATGCGATAAAAGTTCTCTATTTTGCCTTCATTCATTAGATTACATATTTTGGAAAAAAGACAGGTAGGTTTCACGTCTGCCCCAAGGTTACTTTTGAATGAAGTGAGCAAATTTCAAAACAGACCCACAGGATTCGACCTTAATGTTTCAATGTTGGAGTTAGAATTCCGTCTCATTAAATACTTGTTTATGATATTTACAATTCTATTTTGTGTTTTATAATTGTTTAACAATAGTTTGATGTTTCTTTTATCAAAATTAATGCTGTAATGGATTCTCTGGATCCGTTTTAGATAGTGGCCATCACATTGAAATTTGTCTCTACTTGAGCTTGAGGAAATACCATAAATTGTACAAAATTTCAGAAAAACGGCACGGTAAAAGTTGTTTACAATTTGCAACACAGTGCGAAACACGGTCAACTTTAAGAATATACCAAGCAAAAGCCATTTTTTAAACATTACTATTAGGGGTCCAATACCTTAAAAGCAACCTATAAAGGGGCCACACATCTGGATAGTTCAACACATTCGGTACCTCACTGTAAGTAAGATCCAGCAAAGGAACAATGAAACAGTGGTTCGCGTCTTACTTTGATGTATTTGCAATATTGTTCGATTGGAACAATTGCAAAAAATAGATGTACCATATTCGGATATTAATAATTTCTTTCATTACAAGTACAATAATCTTTTAAAGGGTTATCAAATTGTATACCCTAAATTTTTGAAATTGACTATGATTTGATGATGTTTATCTTTCATGTAAAGATCTTAACCTTAAATAAATGATCTACACGTACTTTCATAATTTATTGTAGTTTATAGAAATTAATTTAAAAGGATTTAAATTGTAGACATTGATGAATGTAAAAACAGTAACCATGGATGTAAACAACGATGTCAAAACTCGCTAGGGTCCTATTTCCGCTCCTGTTATAGGGGATACTACCTGGATTCTGACAACAAAACGTGTGCTGGTAAGCTTTATGGCTACAGTTGAGAGTTGCTAAGAACTATATTCCTCGTTGCGTACGAATTCGTTTTTTCTCTCAAAGTAATGGACATGATAGCGTGACAATTTTCAACATTTTTTCGTACTATACTTTTTCGTAGTGAGGTGACTTTGTATACACTTGACAAATGTTCTAACGCAAGATTTACATAATTTTTGCCAATCTTTTAAATTTAGGGAAAAAACTAGTGTTAAAAACATTTCAAAATTAAAGCATAATCGAATAAATATGAACAGAACAGAACAGAACATATTTTATTTCTCACAAAAAATATTACAGTTTCTAGTGACAAGCAAAAACAGTTTAATATTCATGTGATAACGAAAATGTGACACTAAGAATACAGATGTGTCCAAATGAATGGATGGAAAATATTTTCGGATGGACATACATAATTAACAACGGTTTGATGTGTGTCGATATCTGTACAATAACGTATACATACAGTCTAAAGCTGATATTTCTACTAGTATTACCTTCATTATACAATATGTTTAATATCTACTCTTGGACAGAAACGAATATTATACATATATAAATATCTGCCCAAAACTCACAATATGTCTTATAATCTGGCATATTACACATTAACTCTTGTGTTTTGTAAACAGTAGCCTTATGGCATAAAAACAATATACTTCATTATAATCAAACCTGTTTCTCACTGCAAGATCGCAGTCTACTATACACATTCAAATACAGGAATAGTATTATACATGTACAATGCTGCTTTAGAACAGACGTTATATTTACAAATAACACAAACATAATTACCGGTATACATAAAATAATTCATATTACAGTCTAAGTCTACGTATTTCAAGTGCTTCCTGGATAAATTTAGCTAACATATATAGTTCTGGTTTATTTTTGGTGGATAACAGTTGGGTAAATTTAAACATACTTGGTCTAGATCTATAATAATGTTTGATATATTTACGTCTCACTGGTTCATACGGGAAACATTTAAATACAAAATGAAATTCATCTTCTATATCATTGCTGTTACATATTTGACAAAACCTTAAATTTCTATCTATTCTGTCTCGACCATATCGGCCAGTCTGTATTCTTAGACTATGAGCAGACACACGAAGTTTTGTAAGTGCAATGCGCAGATTGCGAGACACAATATTATTTAAATATGGTTCCAGTTCTAATGATTCTTTAACACTTTTATACAGAGTCAATACTTCCATACTATTAACACCATTTCGCCATTCTTAAGTAAATTCGTCTATCAGACGTTGTTTAAACATAGAAATAAATACTGAATCTACATTCTTCATCAGATGACTATTATTTATAATATCATTCCATTTATACAAAAACCCGGATTTTGACAAAAGATCTTTAACATGAGTAAACCAATTTACTTTGCCCACGGCGGAATCATTAAGCTCGGAGTTTACAATGGTTTTAATTATAATATTATTGCTCTGGCATAATTTTAACCAATATTTTACAATGCGCACATACCTATTAATATATAAAAGGTACCGTCCCAATTCCCCATATACTGCAACATTACATGTGGATTGCCTAACTCCCAACAATGTTTTGCAAAATTTAATATGTAAAGTTTCCAACTGTTTGGACTTAGAAAGTCCCCATATTTCACAGCCGTAGCTAACTGTGGAACCCACAAAGGAATCAAATAGTTGCAATGCTAATTTTGGTAATGTTTCATGTTTCTTTAAATTGGCAATTAGCGTGTTCATAGCTTTAAGGCCTTTTCCGTACATAGTCTGGGTGTTTAATGAAAAATTCCCTGTATAATTCATAGTAACCCCTAAATAATTAAAATCATTTACAGTCTCTATAATACAAGAGTTGTTTCCATAGTACCAAGATTCGCCTCTAATCAAGCCTCCACGTTTTCTAAACACAACACATTTAGTTTTGTCTACATTTACTTCAAGGCCCCAAGTATTACAATAATCATAAAGTGTGTCTAGAGACGACTGCAAATCAATAGGTGTTTCAGCTAAAATTACCATGTCGTCAGCAAATAACAATAAAATAAGACATAATTCATTTAAAGAGAGCCCAACATCTATTCTCTTTTGCAAATACAATTCTAAATCTTCCACAAATAAAGAAAACATAATCGGGGAAATTATCTCCCCTTGACGTAAGCCGACTGCAATTTCGAAGTAATCTGAAAAACTACCAGTATCTAATGAACGAACACATTATTTAACTGAAGGATACATACTTCTAACTATGCGTAATATTTTTCCGTTAAGACCCATATTATACAATTTATACCACAATGCGTTTCTATTTTATAAAACAACAATATAAACGTTTGTTGTTATTAATAAAGTTTTGTATCAAACAGTTTAGTATAAAGACCGCGTCTACTGTTGATCTATTCTTTCTAAAACCAAACTGTGCATCAGAAATAATGTTATCATCCGACCATTTCGTGATGCGTGCATTTAAAACAGAAGTAAATAATTTGCCTAAATTGCTTCATAAGGTTATACCTCTATAATTGTTGACATTACATTTATCTCCCTTTTTATGTAGCGGTACTATAATACCCTTAGTCCAAACCTCTGGGAAACAACCTGAATTCAGAATATTATCAAACAATATAGTAATATGTCCAGCTAAAATGTCACATGCTTCAATAAAATATGCATTTAACAACTTGTCTTCACCAGACGCTTTGTTTCTACTTAAACGTTTTTTTGCATTGCAAACTTCAATGTATGATATATTTGCGTCTAGCTCTTCATATACAGGTACATCATTATCAAAATCATGCGTATTATTGAAGTTTTCAGATTCTCTGTAAACCTTATTTTCAAAGTCTAAGTTACTGTGATATAATAAATTAAATATTATTGGAGCGTGATCACTAAAATTGTTAAAATTGCATACCTTAAATTTATATAAAGTCATCGATAATCTTAAAGTTTTGCTCATTTAAGAGGACATAATCAATTACACTGGATCCGTTTCTGTTATAACAAGTATACGCCCCCTTACCACAATCACTGCCTAAGCGGCCGTTTGCAATTCTAAGTGATGTTCCCTTGCATAAATCGAGAAGTTTATTACCTTGTGAATTGCTTATTTTGTCCATAGAGAATTTCGGAAGGGGTGTGTCGGAACAGTAATCTGGATCATCAGTTTCCGGGACTAGCCTGTCGCACATTATGTAATCAGCTTTACACGATGTCCGAGCATTGCAATCACCAGCGACTAGAACTGTCCCCTTGGCTTCGAAATTAAAAATATCATTTTGCAAACAATCAAACAGATCAACATCTATAATATTCGTAATCGGCGAAAGCATCGCTCCATAAGTATACTGCAGCTATATACACATCAAATTCCATGCAGAAAAATGCTTTATCAAGTTTCAACCACACTATGGTATCGTGGGTATTTTTTATTATTGATACACCCCCTTTAAGCTCGTTGCGCACATATATAACTGTTCCACCACTGTTTCGTTTAGCATTTCTGGGCTTAAATTTTCTATAGGAATTATAACAATAATAACCATCCAGGTCTATTTTACTATTTTTACCTGTCCAGGACTCCGTCAGAATAACTATATCATTTTCCGTCAGCAGATTTACAAATTCACAGTCTGATCTTTTAAGCGCACTCAAACCATTACAATTCCATATGAAACATTTCAGCCAATCCTGACCCCCCCTATGCATCCTTTACTGGTCTCCCGTTTACAAACAGCGTATCATACGATATCCATGCCTGATGCCCCGATTTACGTGCTTCCTTCATCTTAGGTACCAAACGTCTCACATAATTTAAATACTTGAACTCATTTTCACAAATTCGTGAAATACCAATTAATAAATCAATTGCAAAAATTCGAATAATCTAAACAGTTGTTTCAAACTGATATTATTAAAAAGGGCATGTGAGATAATTATTCCGACATAAACATTTGCTACTTGACGCCGTTATGGTTAAAATATTACGAAATAGGGATAAGGGTAACTCATTAAGGATTTTACGTTTTTTGTTCTTTTCAAATGTCAGAGATACTAAACCAGTATATGAGTATATAACAATTTTCGCAATAGCAACCGGAATTGAGAGTAATTTTAAAAGTGCGAATCTTTATTTAGTTGAACACAAAGGTAAAGATATTTACATTTAGCAAAACAAGTGGGGTCTCAATCTTTGATAAAAATGGTTGTGTTTCTATATTTTTATGACTTGTTTTCATGTCACAATTTAACTTTACTTGTTTCAAAACATTCATACGTTGGTGTATTTTGTAACATGTTAAAATGGGATGTGATCGTAAAATGAAAAGAAAACATAATAACTTGTATTTAACCTTTGAAAATTTCCGTTTGACTTTAATAAAATAATTGTCCAAATAAATGCCAAATATCACAAATGCGCTATTGGTAGAAAACGTGTTCAGCAAGTAAATTTTATAATGTAAATGCAGTAACTAAAGCCGGCAGAACTATTATTTTTTCTTATTGATGAAATCGTGCTTACTTATATTTTTCATGGACTACGGACATTATAGATTACGGACATTATCTATAATGTCTGTGTATTTTTTCCCCCGATAATCGGTTTGTCTAGCAAATTTCTATTTTACAATGTGTATAGACATCAGGGAATGTGAAAGTGATCATGGATGTCAGCAAAATTGCCGAGAAACACCGGGTTCCTATGTCTGTGATTGTGAACTTGGGTACACGCTAGATGAAGACAAAAGGTCATGTAATGGTAAGTACAAAATATATGATGAAATGGACATACTAAAATTTTCCTTCTACCATGCCTCCTTGTTAGATAAGAAAACATTTCTCGCATTTGAATTTGAGGCTTTTACTTTATTTTAACAAGTATTTACTGACCAATAATTGTTCTTTAATTTCTGTTTTGCATTCTTTCCAGCTTTTCAATGTAGAATGGACCAAGAAATGTTCCCAAATTTTTCAGTTTTTTAAAACATTACCTTCTGTTACATAAAAATAATCATGTTAAATATTATTAAAGCCTTATATTGTATTTCTTCTTTTTGTTCTTTTTATTTTAAATGATAACTTTAGACGTTTTTGAAATCAAGAAACAATATTAGACTCATGATATTAAAATTTATGCTGCAATAAATCTTTTTCACCGAAGAAATCAATTACTAACATAATAAGTACATAGTGTTTTTCAGTTTTACAGTTAATTTGCTTTTATTTATATATGCAGACGTGGATGAATGCAGTAACAGTACCCACGAATGTCAACAAATTTGCCTTAACTCAATCGGTTCCTATAGCTGTTCCTGTAATATCGGATATGAACTCACCGCTGATAATTACACGTGTTCAGGTAAAGAAAATATGCTGTTATGATATATTTGTCTTGACGGTTGACTATAGTGTAAACATTGCAGTGAACAAAACAGCATATCTGTCATGTGATAACAAGAGTAACATATTCCCTGTAACTGTTTTATTCGTTTCATGCCATGCATGTTGCAGGAGTATAAAAACATATCATGTCTTGAAGTTTTGTCAGTTCTGATTAATTGACATTAACAGTAAAAGATTGTAAAATCCATTAAAAAGCAAAGGTATGGCGTATTCTTTTTGAATACATAGAACATTTTTACGGTTTTTTGTAGGCTTTCACTTGACATTTTCACTGTGAATCCTCGTGCCGCAGAATAACTGTCACAAAAAATACACAAAAACCAATTACATTCATTAAAATGGATATTTCAAACCAAACTTATACGTAAATGTATATACTTGCCGACATAAATTTGCCCTCGCCAAAGGGGACCTGAACTTTATTGGAATCACTTTAAAATTGTTCAGTCCGTGTGTCCGTTTGTCTGTCCAACCTTGTCGATAATAAATAAGCTAAGCCTGTAGAGGGCATTATTGGAATTTCGTAGTACTTTCCGTATAGTCGCCTGTCTGTCAAATTGTACTGTCTTACTGTTTATTGCAAAAGTCTTTTTCATCCTCGTGACTTATTAATTAAGCTCAGAAAAAAAAATACAATGTTGTCTCCAAAATACAAATATGACGGTTGGAAAGAGCATAACAATCTAAAACTACACAGTTCATTTCTCTAAACTGTGTCTAATTTACAAATGACATGAAATATACAAATTACAGATATTCATGAGAATGTCTCTACAACCATATAACACTTCTTTTTCCACATACTGCATCTTAACATATGACATTATTTCTTATAAGATAAACATTCACCCTATGCCAGTTCATATTAATCGCATCTGAAATTGCTGACATTTTGACTATCTACGGTACTGGCCTATAGACAACCTCCGAATAAAGACCGCAACTATAAACCTGCTTATAAAGACCAATATTTATTTTTAACATGTTTAACAGTAAAAAACTTTAAATTTGCCTTTGTTGACAGACCACTTGTTGACATAGACCACTATTCTCATTTCAAAAGGATACTGTTTACAGACTTCGCTGTTTACATCCTTTTATTTATATAGCCTCGGTATTCGTAACGATAAACCTATGACGTTCGTGTTTACACATAATAATTAACTGACATGTATATGTCGTAACATTCAAGAGATCATAATGCTCGGCTGACTACAATTGATTATACACATTACATCGTCATATTCGATGCGTGTATTTTACGGAGGATTCTCATAAAAAGCGTTAGACTTTCACAATTTTTACACGTTCATATTCATATCAAGATCTAAACTACCAAATCGCAATTTTTGTTTCCTTAATTTCAAATATTTTCATATTGACATTACTGTTTACAGATATCGACGAGTGTGAGAGCAACATTCATAAATGTGAGCACATTTGTGAAAACACACCAGGGTCCTACACTTGTTATTGTAAAACTGGATTTACTCTAGACACTGATAACAGAACGTGTCAAGGTATCTTCCTATCACTTTACAAATAATTCATCAGAGTTTTATCCCACAGCAAGTAACATTTAATATTATGGATGTCACAATACATGATGTCTGTTTTTTCACGAGTAAGATGTTCAGAAGCGGATAGGATTTCTTATTTTCCAAATGACAACCAGTACCGTTAAGTAATGATCCCACACATACGTGCTTGATCTAACCAAAAATTCTAACAAAAGCCATTACATACGACTTCTGGAATTTACTCAGTCAACAATTAACTTAAACATCTTTTCATTTAAAGCTGCTGGTTTTCAAAGACTTGGCTCAAAGGGTTCGTTTTACTTTATATATGAGGCACAAATGGCCTTTCCATTTTTATTAAAATGCTTCCATTTAACTTGTTAGAGACCGTAAGAGTTAAACAATGAAGACCTTTGAATGACCTCCTCTCGTGTCTAGTAAGATAGTTGAATGTACACCATCTTAATCTATATTTACATTGCGTAGACTAGCGACGTAGAAACATTTTCAGTTGTTATGTACAATGTATTTGATCATTGTTTTTGAGCTATGACCTTCGAGGTTTTGGAAAATATGAAACTGAACGAGTCTTTGAGAAGAGATCAACCATAATGTGGAAATGTTTAAAAGAAAATAACATATTTGGTAATCTTAACCAGTTGTTATTTTTAACTGTCTTCTTTCACACTCATATCTAGCGTGATTGGCTTAAACTTTCATAGAAATTAAATATTAACGTGTAGATGAAAACTTTTGTTATTTACAGGCGTCAAAATTATAGATTACATGGCAAATTTTAGTTTTCTCTCTGTTGAAATATTTTGTCGAATTCATTTGTAAACTTCAATATTGACTCAATAGGAAATTCACTGGTGATCAACCGCGAAATATAGACTGTTAATTTGGTTTTAGATGTAGCAGCTGCCCTTAAGACCAATTTGAAAATTGTCGTAGGGTTCCGCGGCTGAGTGATCAAGTTTGCACTGATTTCGAAATTCTTTAACATTACATGATTCTTTTAGGTAGTATAGATAAGTAAAAGGTATCATGCATGTACAAATTATTTACTTTAGGCATCGATTGTGATATAAATAATGGAGGATGCGAGCATAACTGTGTACATAAGATGGGAATATTCGAATGTAACTGTAATGATGTATATGCTTTAGCTAAGGATGGAGTATCGTGCAATGATATCGATGAATGTGCTACCAAGAATGGAGGATGTGACCAACAGTGTAACAACTCAGACGGATCCTTTTCTTGCAGTTGTTATGGTGGGTATATTCTAAATAATGATAATATGACATGTGAAGACTTGAATGAATGCGAAACCAACAATGGCGGCTGTGTTCAAATTTGTGAAAATAAGAATGAGACATTTAGGTGTGTGTGTGAAGACGGATATTCTCTGCAAAATGACAATCGAACGTGCATTGATATCAATGAATGCGAAACAAATAATGGCGGATGTGAACAGCTTTGTATAAATGAAGATGGACAATTTGTTTGTTCCTGTTCGGATGGATTCTCACTTGAAAGCGATAACAGATCGTGCAATGATGTAAATGAATGCGACACAAACAATGGGGGATGTGAACACCATTGCACAAATAAAAACGGGTCATACTCTTGCAGCTGTTTAGAAGGGTTTGCCTTGCAGTCTGATAATATGACATGTACAGACATAAACGAATGCGAAATATATAACGGACGCTGCGATCAAAATTGCAATTATTCGGAAGGGTCTTATTTCTGCTACTGTTCTGAAGGCTTCACGCAACAGGCTATCAATGAAACTTGCGAGGATATAAATGAATGTGAAATTGAAAATGGAGGTTGCAATCAGACCTGTGTCAATGTCAACGGATCTTTCAAATGTGAATACAACAAAGGATATTTGATATCGCCAGATAACATTTCGTGCGAAGACGTGAATGAATGCATCTTTGGCAATGGCAACTGCAGCCAGATCTGCGTAAACGAAGAGGCATCTTTCTCTTGTGGATGCTTGGGTGGATGTATTCTCCAAGATGATGGTAAAGCATGCCTCGATGTGAATGAATGTGAGGTAAACAACGGAGGATGTGAGGAGCAGTGTACAAATACTGAAGGCTCATTCTACTGCAGTTGCGATGTGGACCACATTCTAAATACAGATGGGTTTACGTGTGATAGTAAGTATTCTAAGGAATTCCGACGAAGGTGAATTTTGCTCTTGTTTGCGTGCTGTATATATCTAAACTAAATATATAAAAGACAAAAACACCAATTGCTGGTTTCTTTTTAACATTTAGCTGATTTAAATTGCATAGTAAGCCTGTAATAGAGCTGTTTATTTGGAAGCCATTTCGATGCTTTTTGGTGGAGTTTTCTAAATCTTAAAAGTTCTCCCTCTCTAAATGTACCACCAGCAAAATATTATAAACGAACTGCTGTTTGATTTCTTATCGACAAATACAAAACGCCAGTCCTGTGATAAATATGGTTATGATTTTTCACTTTAATTTCAATGATTTCTTTTGCCCTCACTGTATATGATTATTGTCTAAAAGAATACGTGGTACTTTCAGGTACCGATGAATGTAAGAGTAAAAGGATCCATGAATGCGAACAAACCTGTGTAAACATACCAGGTTCATATGTTTGCTTTTGCAATGCTGGGTTTTCACTCGACTCCGACAACAAAACTTGCTCAGGTACGTTTTAAGTTTTACGAATTCTTAAAGACAATTAATTTCACTGTCATAAACGCTATCAATGAACCAAGCAAGTGTAGTGAATTCTGTATTTCAAAATAACACATTTTCCAGTTTTGTTAAAGTCTGAAAAGAGGAAACACTAGGAGACGTTACATTGACGACATTTAAGGAACATCTAAAGGAATGTTCAGTATCAGAAAAAAATCTTTAATTTTAGATATTAATGAATGCAAAGTCGATAACGGCGGATGCGATCATAACTGTACCAACATAAATGGGACGTTTGAATGTGGCTGTAACGAAGGATATAGTTTACAGAACGACTCGACATCATGCAAAGATGTTGATGAATGTGCGGACGAGAAAGGCGGTTGTGAGCAATTATGCATCAATACAGACGGGTCATTTTCTTGCAATTGTTCTGACGGGTTTGTCCTGGAGAATGACAGTGTAACTTGTAAAGACTTAAACGAATGTGAAGCTAATAATGGTGGATGTGATCAAATATGTACCAACGAAAATGGAACATACACTTGCGTGTGTACAACTGGATACTTATTGAATGATGATGCTCATACATGCGATGACGTCGATGAGTGCGAGGTAAACAATGGAACCTGTGAACAACTTTGTAGAAATGAAGAAGGGAGTTTCTCTTGCTTCTGTTCAGATGGATTCTCGCTTGAAAGTGACAACACAACTTGTACAGACGTCAATGAATGCAGAAACTATAATGGTGGATGCGAACAAACGTGCAAGAACACAAACGGATCTTTCATTTGCGGCTGCACCAATGGATTTTCCTTACATTCCGAAAATGGAACATGCAAAGACATAAACGAATGTAAAACAAATAATGGACTTTGTGATCATCATTGTTTCAATTCCGATGGAGCATATTATTGCTCTTGCTCAGACGGTTTCTTGTTACAAGGAAACAATCAATCATGTGAAGACGTGGATGAATGTGATACCGAGAATGGTGGTTGTGGGCAGATTTGTGTCAACTTAAACGGATCCTTCACCTGTGGATGTAAAGCCGGCTTTTCTTTAATGGCGAATAATTTGACATGCGACGACGTGAATGAATGCAATGCCAACAACGGTGCATGTACCCAGAACTGCGTGAATGAGATCGGATCCTTCACATGCGGATGTCATGATGGCTTTTCTCTCCTAGATGATGGAAAAACATGCTTCGATATTGATGAATGTGAAAAAAGTAACGGAGGGTGCCAGGAGAAGTGTACGAATTCCGAAGGTACATTTCACTGCAGTTGTGACACGGGCAAAACTCTAAATGACGATGGGTTTACCTGTGACAGTAAGTTATTTGCCATTTTGTAATGCTAAGAGGAAAATAACATACTTCTCAGCACAACACGATCATTTTACAAAAACAAATGATAGTTTATCTAAGAACATATTCTAACAATTAGTAATATACACCGGCAAATCATTGCCGTCATTCTCAACGTTCAACTTAATATAATAGGTCTTTTTATTCCCTTGGACAGTTATATTATTAAATAATTTCTGTTATAGGCGCATGGACATGGCTGAGTTTCACCGTGTATGATATTTCTATTTGAAACATTAAATGTCTGTTAGAAGTTTACATCAGAATACACCAGAATCAAAATATTTTGCAATTTCAGATACAACGTTTCCTTCAATTTCCTCAACACTGAGACTCGTAATCGATGAATCACTATCAAATGAACGACACAATGCATCAGCAAATGACAATATTTTTGAAAAAGTGAAGGAGTCTGTACGTACATTTTCATTTTTGCAACAATATGAACCTTCCATTAATTTAGATAACAGGCTAATATTTATCACATGTTTGACGTCGTGGGAATGAAATAAAGCCATTTCATAACTTTGGTAATACACTAGTGTAATAAAGCTTTGACGTTGATGTCGTTCTTAGTATAGGAGACGTTGGTCGAACTGACATGGTCTATGATAGGCAAAAAAGAAGGATTTGGATGTCTCAGCAGGAAAAGCTTAAATTGATTAAACTAGTTGCATAAAAGTGATAAAATGCTCGACAGAGCTTCGAACTTTATCATTTTATCAAACTTATATGATAAGTTCATTATGAAAAGACACTCATGTAATATCCTTTATTTATCAATTCGAAGCAATAATTACTTTTAAAACGAACCAAAAAGATGTTGTAGCAATACACTAGTAAACAAAGTTTGAAAAATCACTTTTCAATGAAGCAAACATTTAAGACGGGTTGTTTTCGAACGCTTTCGTAAAATAACTGACATAAAGTGGAACAAACAACATAACACAAGAATACTATATACATGTTCTGTTACATAGCAGAAAACATGTTTATTTAATTTTACTAATCAATAGAAGAGAATTTGTTTTCTATTAACAATTTTTCATGCATGAATATCTTGACTTATTGTGATACAATTACGAACCCTTTTGTAAATGTCCCTTGCAGCTTGACACATACTTTAAGACATTCATCAAGAATCCTATCACTGTGGCCGTACATCAGATAAGGTTTGTATGTATGTCGTTCTTTGAACTTAACTTTAACCTTTGAAATGAGACTGTCCTTAAAGGAAATATGAAATAAAACTATATCAATACTTCTTTAAGTATATGAGACAAGAAATCGTATTCCGTGAAATATGTGATGGCAAATTCTGTTTCAAACTAAGATCAGTTTAGATTTTCATTATGAACACTGCGTAAAATTGTTTGCATTTAAAAAAAGAGGCTTGGTCAAATGTAGGAAGAAACCATTCAATTATATAAATACCGTATAAGATCCCGGAAACATCACGCTATTTCGTAATATAACAAAACATTGTACTACAATCTAAATAATGCAAGATATTTAGCCAAAAAAGTGCTTTTTTCTTGAAAATTTTATATGTGACTTTATCAAATTATAATTAAATATAATCTATATATTTGTAATAAATTATAATCATATATTATATAAAGTTATATTTTCCGATCCTTTAGAATCATGGAGACCATTCATC
Organism: Mercenaria mercenaria; assembly: GCF_021730395.1. Taxonomy (NCBI): domain Eukaryota; kingdom Metazoa; phylum Mollusca; class Bivalvia; order Venerida; family Veneridae; genus Mercenaria; species Mercenaria mercenaria. Next base: position 12,299,190 of record NC_069362.1, on the reverse strand, counting down.
GTATTAATCAATACATGTCTCCTTTGGTATTGCAAGGTTCTGTTTTTTATTTCTAAAGTATCTTCCTATAGATTATAATTGAAATAAAAAAGCCTTTAAAGGTCTGCCATAATTGAATATTGGTAACATGATATATGAAAATGGACATCGATTAGAAACATAGATTTTGAGAAAAAAATATTTTTGGTATGTAGTGGGTACATTTGAAATGCTTCCCAGTCTTCAGCGGGGGTGTGCACCGGTAATGCGAATACAACAGGAAACCCTTTAGATTTCACGCACAAACCTACGATTAAAAATATATGATTGACATTTGCCTAATATTCAGTTTGTTGTTGTTTGTAGGAAATTCCAGGACAAAGATGGGAAAATTGTTATTGTAGCAAGTTATACGGTTTGGTACAACGAAAGCGGGATGAGCAATAAAGAAAAAGACAGACTACTTCGTGGATCTACTGATCTCGCTGACGGAACTACTTTGCTGTACGGTGGAAAGACTGTACACGCAAACTTTTGTACAACGACAAAAGTTAGCAGTGCTCGTATCATTCCACAGATAATAAAGACAGTCTTTTTCTAATTGACACATGTCATTGGATCATTAATTATTAAAAATATGATGTGGACACCTCTGTAAACTGCGCAGATAATGTAAAAGTCTTTGTCAAACTGTATCTATGCCAAAGGCTGGTGATACTAATTCCATGTATTTATTCGGACTTAAAATAAAATCGATAGTGTTCTTTACAGATATGCCGGAGAACAGAAGTGGACTTTGTGAGGTACACAAAATGCTTTATGGAAATTGTGAACCAGGGTTTGATTGCAGAATTAAAGGAAACACCCCTCGCTGCGTGTACGTCATAATTTTGCTATTGTTTGCTGCTATGATTGGTAGAAATAACTGCATTTTATATTAGTTATTAAGATGTGCGACACAAGAAAACATGTCAAAGTACATCTCCTAAGCCACGGGTGTATGTGACTATAACGTTCGTTCTAGACAGATTTGGTGCAACTCGTAAACTTTCAGTTGTTCTTTACAAAAAGCTGAGACAGCAGAGTTATATCAATGATTCCTTTAGCGCATTATCAACCACTTTGTTTGTTTACTTAAACAAAATTCTTATTATGTTCATTTTGTTTTTAATTTTAGAAAAACTCAGCCTACAGAATCACGTCAAAAAGGTAAGATTTATTGAGTACCTTTGCATGTGTACGCATTCAATTTCCAACGACTCAAAAAAAGTTCTCAGTGTTCAAATCGTTTTATCCATGTAAGTGTAACAATGGACTTTAAAGTAAGGAATTATATGATGCAGTAAGGTATTTAGTTGAACACTGGTTAAAATTTGGAGAAAGTTATGTGATTCCGCCGTTCGCCTACTGCGAAAAGGGGAAAGTATGGATGATTGGGTGTGAACTATATCTACTGGCAATAGGACACAGCTTACATGGTATAGCTATAGAACCTATAGAACCTGTTGCTACAGCAGTCTGTTTCCGTATGCATGTGAAGGGAATCAAAACGTTTAACTGTTCTGTATTCATAGCGAACAGTATGTTTGTTGAAATGTATTTAATGAAATACATCCAAATATAAATTATCAACGATATAATGACCGTTTGATTTTCTCGTTAATATAAGAGAAGTTACATTTTTTGATAACAAAATTCTCTCTTACACAAACGCATTAAATGTTCATACACATTTTTACACTTTTAGTACAAAAATTATATGTTTATTTTTAGAAATCATTGAACAATTGCATGTATTTCGAAATATTTTTAATTTCATGCCTGTTTAGGCAGTAATATTGCCGCATGTGTAATATTTATCATTATATGAACACTTTTAGAAATGTTACATATCTAATTTTTATTTTCATTCAATTTAAGACTACGTAAATATGGATTAGCTTCGTCTACTTCTTCTTCTTCTTCTTTTACACCCTACACTGATTTAAGATTAACAATAAGGCATTATGTAAAGGTAAACATAGATACTAACCTGGAGCTGTTTCACAATGTAATTTATTAACGAATGGTAGATTAGTTAAAACAATTTAATTATATTTATAACAGGTGGATCCATTGTCTACATTGCTCCTGTTCTTGTTGTTATATTGTTGTTGGGGGCTGGAATAATCGCCTTCTGGTATATAAAGAAGTAAAGGAAACACACTAGTGATTCAGGTGTTAAATATAAGTACGTTGCATTTGTATTTTAGTAAAATGGCACATGATCAATACTTATATATAATGCCGATTAATAATTTAAAAGCTGGATCCTAATAAAATAGCATTTCATGATCTGCCAGGTACTGTACTGCTAAAACAGTTATCATTGTTTGGCAGTTTTGCTACTGCTGTAAAATCAGATATTTTTGCAAGACTCAGTTTTGCTATGATTAAAGTTTGAATTGATTCACTGTGCGCGATGAATGGCTAATATATGATATATGTGATTATAACAGCTAAACTTCTGCACGAATATTTATTTCATGAATACGGGGAGTTAGCAAATATGTCTCAAGTTAACTCATCCCGAATTTTTAATTATGCTATATTTGATTTTAATTTAAGACGGGAACGTTCGGCAACACTACTGAGCGAACTTCAAGAAGGAGACAACACTTACCAAGAAATGAAATGTACAGAGGAGGCTACATCAAGATTTTTCGCAAGTGAGCCATCATCAATCACGTCGAATCTTGCAGGCGGCGAGGAGATACGAAACTCTTCAGAACTATCAAATGTTAAAGTCAAGAGGTCATCACAAGAGATCACAGCTGACAAAATGAAAAAGGTTTCCTCACAATCTGAAGAAAAAGAAACAAAATCAACCAAAGACAAAAAGAAGACAAATCCAATCTTCTATTGAAAGAGGAGCTACACGAGACACAATCATAACAAAATGATGGCCAGAAGAAATGCTACTATGAAATTTCAAATAATACAAATATACAATGTATTTCTATACGTACCGAAATGTTAATAAAACATGCCAAGAGATATGAGAGAAAGCAATTTAACTCATTTTATACAATAACCATGTACGAAAAAAAGAGAAGTATTTAATGATGCATGATTGTGCTAAAAACCTTTCTTGTATGCTAATAAATTACTAATGCTAATGTTTCATATCGCATTATAAATAAACTAAAAGTATGATTAATCTGTAATAATAACTTTATGAGTATGCGATGAACATTAATTGCGTTGTTTTGGTCGATGTGTAATGTCAGCTATTACTTTCAAGTACAACTGGTCGTTTATTGATTTAGTAGGGGATTACTTTTATTTACACCGTCCCGTGTCTTTGGAACATGGTGGGGGTAAGAGTGAGGTTGGGTGCGCACCATACACCGGTTTAAGCTCCCCAGTGGTGTTTTTGCCACTGACCGTTCCAAGGCGGTGCCCCACTGTGTTCCTTTGTTTGTTCTTTTTGTCCTCATGTGTTGGCTTTGTGTATTTGCGCGTGTATGTGTGTGTGTGTGTTTTGGTGTGCACGTCTGCGTGCTGTAGGTTTCGTTTTGGGGAGGCTGCGTTTTTGGTACGTGGCATTCCCTGTTTGATATTTGTCTTTGTTTTTTAGTGTTTCATTTATGCATGGCTATTCAAATAACTTGACACAAACATTTACCACAACAATTTCATTTTCTTGTTGGCTGAGGCTAAAATGAACTAACCTTCTTGAAATTCAAATACAGATATAGTCTTTGTGTACGTGTGTGTGTGCACGCGCGTGCGTGCATGAGTGTGTGTGTTTCTTTTTTTTATGGTCTTTGGAAAAAAACAAAGAAAAATATCAAACAGGGAGTGCCACGCACCAAAAGCGCAGCCTCCTCAAAACGAACCGTATTAAATATATTTTTTTATCGTTTGTATATCACAGAGCCGAACCGTTAGTTAACTTGGTTCCTGTACTTTAGCGGAGTTGTTACATTTTTGTCCTTTTTAGCCGTTGGGTCCATTCAATGTCTCTATATAAATGAAATTCCGCTTAAGCAAGACCCGGTTAACTGCTCATTTATCGTGGTTCAGCTCAAATACGCTCAACAAAGAAGTGCATGTTGAAAAAAAAAAACAAAAACAAATAAAACAAGGAATGCCACGTACCAAAATCGCAGCCTCCCCAAAACGAAACCTACAGCACGCAGACGTGCACACCACAAACACACACACATGCACACACACAAAGCCAATGTTTGATAATAACATAACAGAATAGGGACAGGGTTTCTTTTCATTTTACACAAAAGAAGAAAGAAAATTATGTGGCAAATAAGCTACTGAGAGCATTATACATAACTCTTTATGCTCGAGTTTGTGAATATTATTTCATTGATATAATTTTACAGAAGAAAATTCCATACTAGCAAGTGATATTTGTTTTTTTTCTGTAACTGGAATTCTTTTAATCCGATAACAACATGTTTTGTAAAGTTTTGTGCAATCACAGTTATAAGCTATAAGAAAATAAACAAATTTTTGTGTAATAACAATTACTAGCTTTTTTGAAATAAATCTTAATTTTCGTTTTGCTATTTTATGATTTATTTCGAGCAGAAGCACATCGCGTAATTTGCCCCTATTGTATTTTCTTATTATAAATTATATAAAAGAAAAAAGGCAAATATGTTTTATCGAAACTTGGAATCGAATTTGCATTAAAAAGTTCCCACTATCTGACTAAAGTACTTGATCTTCTAAACGAAGATCTGAGGATGACCCATTCACATTCATCTTTCTGTATAATTGGATTTCCGGTATTGCTGTTTTTACTTTCGCAAATCAATTTTTATTTGAACCAATCAGACGACTCGTCTCAACAAGCATTTGGCTGAACCATCAAAATAGTGTCGAATGTTAAAGGGTGAGAAAAACTGTGCAGTCAGTGCGGGGTTCAAACCCGGGACCCCTCGCTTACAGGGCGAGTGCTTTACCGACTGAGCTAACCGGCTGCCTGACACTCCGTCCTGTGACATATGATTCCTCTCAAAACACGAGGACGCAGTCATGATGTGGTCGTCATAAGAATTGTAAACATGAAAAACCCAGGTTAAATAAAGATATATTAAACTTCTACTTTCACTTTCAAAATGTTGAAAGCAATGCTATGATTGGCTAGTGGAAGGGTAGTCAAAACGAGGCTATCGATAAATAGCACGTATTCAGATCCAAAGCTTATCGTTAATTGGAGATATACTTTCGTCAGATTAAATATAAACTATCAAGTTTATAAAATGTATTATCAATTCCGAAAGTCTAAATCTACGATTTTATTGTGATGCAAGCTTTGTATTTCACTCTACAAACTTCACCACAGTACTATCATTCCAGCCCTTAAGCGAAGGGTCCCGGGTTTGAGCCCCGGACTGACTGCACAGTTTTTCTCACCTTTTGACATTCGACGCTATTTTGATGGTTCAGCCAAATGCTTGTTGAAACGACTCGTCTGATTTTCTTATACAGTATGGTTTTACGCTTTGTTTTATTTCCTGGTTTACAAAATGTTTATCACGAGAAAAGTCCAGAAAAGCGTCGTCAGTCAGGTACGAGCTCAAGAGTGTAATTTTACTTTAAATATTATATAGCAGTTCAATAAATCCTCGTGTATTTTTGTAACGTGACTACTCCGAATTAATTGTCGCAACGTGCTAGTATGAACTACTTGCATCTAGAATTTCAGCAAGACATTTCTGAGACTGTATTGCACAAGTTTTAATGAAATGATGTTTCCAGCATTTCTGTAGAAAAATTAATCTTCAATTTACTTTACGATGGTATACACTGTATATACTGACCGTCAAAGTCCTCAGTCTGTTACTTAGTTGGGTATATTTTTAAAGAAAATGCAAGCAGATTTATTCATTAATTCAAATTATTTTCATTAACAACATTAAACAAATTTTGCACACTGAATCAGGGCGAATTTAGGGGAAAATCCTGAAAATAGATTAGAATTCATGTAATATAGATGTTCAATTTTAAAGTCATGTAAAATTGTCTCCCTTTACATGTTATTAAAACAGATGTTGATGATTATTTACAGGCATAAGAGAAAAGAAAACATTCGAACTGAATCCACTGAGTAAAGCATAACAAATGTACATTATTTTCTATTTTATGTTAATACTTTAATTTAAGCAATATAAATAAAATATAATGTGAACGAAGTTTCATTACTGAATTTAGTAAACCCATTGAATAAAAATAGTGTGCTTGCCAGAGGTACATACATTATAAAATTGTAATAAATTCATGGCTACACTTTATTGAACTATCGGCTACAGATATAAATAGCTATTATCATTGTAATATTTGAAAAAATCTTGACATAAATAAGATTTAACCTTGTCCTGTTGAAATCTATCTGTTTTATAACAATGCAGCTTTTTACATAGCGCCTATCATGTAATTATGATCAATTAAAGTAATTAGAGGATAGAGTTACAATATATAGTCAAAATATTGGCTTAAGTTTAACACATTGAGGTACAACATATCTTGACATATGCATTAACTTACTGACTTTATTATATAAAATAAGGACTGAACAAAAAAGGACTTGTGGCAAAAGCGCCATGACACTTTCTGTAAAAGGTAATTTTTCGTAATTTCTCTATAGGCTGATGTCTTTATCAGTAAGTAATTTTAATTTAAAATTAGTTTAATACATTCAAAAGGTTATCGAAACAAAATGTGCTTACGGTTTTTATTCAGTCTGTATTTACGGAAGTTTCGGTCAAACAAAACTTCTTACCGGCAACTTTTCTACTGGAAATTGTTTTTGCTTGTGTTTTGAATTATTATCGTAAAATAGTCACATAACATGCCTGCAATTAGATATGACAGTTTAAACTAGAAACGAAATGAGTTATTATTTTGGGTGAGAGGGATACAATATTATTGAGATATTTTACTGGTGTAATCCGAGAGGTAGAAAACCAACAACAAACTTTCACACTAAATACTTTCGGTTGAAAATGCCAACTTTCATTTACTTTGCTAGGAAACATACAAATACCAGAAATTCATTACCACTTTTGCTTTTTTTTTGAAAATGTTTTGCGATATTTTGTTTTCTGGATGTTTCACTTGTAAAATTTGCAATTCTGTAAGATAAAATCCGCATTATAAACAAACTTTTAGGATATTTTATTACCAGTTGTATGTCATAATGTTCAATGTATTTCCTTGAAACTCTTGAAATGAATAACTGAATGTGAGGCAGCCGTTCAGAAATTATGCCACGTGTATACGGTAACAGAGGAATTTGTGATAAAAGTTTTGTTTCAAGACACAGTTCAATAAATTATTTTCGAAATGCTTTATGGTATGTTTTTACGTTATTACAAAATAACATTTCTAAAGAGAAAACACGGTTTATTATGCACAGATTTCATAAGAGGACTTTATTTTTTGTAGCATGATTAATGTGCTATACGACAATGAACAACAGTGCGCAAGGAAATGACCCAATAAAGGACATGAGGGGATCTAAGGACCCGTTTAAGTCAACACCTTACGTCGATCCTCTAAAACAATCACCGGACACATACAAGGATCCGTTGAGTGTTCCAAAGGAATCATACGAAGACCCAGTTATATCAGTAAGTGTTCATACGCCGTGGACTGTTTTCAAAGCCAATAGTCTTGAATTGTTGTAAACGTCCTTTTTGATTGTGTGTTGTCAAGACAAGTGGATGACTCCATGAATAATATCTCATAAGGCTCCAAAGCCAATTTTATGACGAGTGCCAGGTGTATATAAAAAATGATTTTCAGCAAACAATTAACTTTGCAAAAGTACAACTCCAGAAATTTTTAAAAGTGAAATGTCAATGTTAGAACTTCATTGTCATTAATCAGATGTTCGTCAAAATTCAGAATCAAACTTTCTGTTAATTTCTTTCGTTTATTTGGTGAGCATGTGCACAGGTAATTATAACCGGCACATGTTGTAGCTAGTCAATGTCCGTCATTATTTGGCACGTCAAATTGAAATTTAAATAATATCTTAGCAACATACTTGTCCACAATGAATTAAAACGATACTGCGATTGATACAGATTTATTCCTCTAATCGGATGTTAAGAAATACACCTACAGAAATTAAAGTATTTCTCATAATTTGGCACTTATATTGAAAAGGACGCGGTAAAGCTTTTCACTACCGTTTTAAATGATTCGCTGAGATGTGTCGCGAAACGTCGCTGACTGGCTGAAATTTAAAATACCGGCGAATTGTGCCACAGGTTCAACTAGGGAACCATGGTAAACCTCTGGTATGCGATAATGCTGCTTCTTTAAAAAGTCCGATTTCTTTGTCAAGTTCGTCAAAAATGAAACAAACCCAGTGTCGACTGTCCAAAGTACCAGCATTCACCATAAATGCATTATAAATAATTTGCTGTCATGAGTAGGCAAACGGTACTTCAGTTTTACACTTGTTTTATTCTAGGCATTTGGTACAATCTCTATACAATATTTTCTTTGAAAAAGGCTTGATCCAGCCGTCAGTATCATCTACAAATCTTTTGGTGTCAACTTTCAACTCAACGCGTTACCTTCTCTGAATATTTGCAGGAAGTAAAGTTACCAGAATATCATGAGTATGTACTGCCAGACATTGATCCAGTTACGGAAAAACCAAGGAAAAAGCTATCAAAAAGAACACATACAGAAGAAGAACCCAAAGTAAATGACGATACTAATTCGCTACGATATGTTTAATGGTAATTTATACAGGTTTAGTATGATGTACTTCGTGTATTGTAACGATTTTGTTAGCTGTTTGGTTGTGCCGACACTAAAAATTGACTTCGAATTTACAGGTCAAGCCGGGATCTTGTATTATATTTCAACATTTATATGCACACATATAAAGTAAAATTGTGTACTGATGTGAAATACATGATATAGAAAAAAGCATAATTATGTGCCTCTCCGTTATGTGATGTAACATTTTCTTTACCGTTCCAGTTATATTCTGAATCTGTGGAGTAGAAATAAAGTATTTACTTTATGATGCTTTAAATTTAAATTGAAATAATTTTTATCTGCTATATAAAACATTTAATTCTGCTGGATAATTTTTTGTTCTTGTTAGCCTACCAGAGCATGGGCTCTTGTAATCATTCACCGTTAATCATTCTTGTGTTTGTCAACTGTCAACAATTTCTACTAAAAGCATTTCCCTGAAACCGATTATTTGAATTTGCTGAAATAGTGCCAGAAGGTTCCTTGGATGGTCCTCTTTCAGACTTTTTCGTTTGGTGACACAAAGACAGGGCCGACAATAGAAACATCTTCCTACGGTATCCCCACTTTATCCGCTTTACAGATTTCAAAGCAGTTCAAATGATTTTGATTTGCCAAAAACATGACCACAAGGGGGCGTGGTCATTTTTATCTACATGTATACAGTTAAATCTTTGAAATTCTTCTAGTCAAAAAGTTCCGGCTAGATTTTAAAAGGTTTCACACAAATAACTCTTGAGTGAACAAGATTGTTCGATACGCCAAACACGAGACCATCACAGGGCTGTAAAATCTCCTCATACGCATATAGTGGAAGTTTTAAAAGATCTGATTACCAAATTCTAAGATAAGTTTACATAAATGTTCCTTTGATAATTCTTTACGAATAATAATTAAAGTAATCCAATTCGTAGAAAAAATGGTTGTTAGAGCTAAAAAAAAGAGAGCAAATTCAAACAACATCAGATTCTTCTCATATTGGTCAAATTTCAAAATTATTTCGCAGACAGTTTCTTTTGGTAACACTCTGTCCAGATTGCGTAAAACATTCTGATTCGTCAAAACACAAGGCCGCTAGGGGATGTGATAATTTTCCCAACATATAAATAGTGAGAAATCTAAGGACATTCTCGTAAGAAACTACTGGTTCAATATCAAATAATTTTACAGAAATATTCCTTGGACGACAGGATCAGATAGGTCAGATTTTTTTTTGTAAAAAAAAAAAAAAATCACAAAATATTTCCGCCAAAGGGCATGGTCATTTGTTTTGTATTTAAGTTCCTTTAGTGGCTTTGTTGTGTTCACAATATTCAGATTAAAGCTAAAGAGTTTAAGAGATAAAAATAGAACAAACATTCAAATTTTGAAATTTTCCTTTTGTTGCCTTCTACTTAAATTGTTTAAAGCAATTATGATTTGACAGAAAACAGGAAAATGACAAGGCTATTTCAAAGTTTGCAGGCCCGTATACAAAGTAATTTGACAGAAATATTTCTTACCATATACTTTGTGTTAGGAAGCTCTGGCGATAAAAGTTCATCATTGCCGTATTTGTTACATGTTAATTTATCACACATAAAACATTCAAGTGTATACATAGAATGTACATTTACATTTCAGGAAAATAAACGGCTACAACTAAAACCATTCTATCGTCCGCAGCAGGGCAGCAGTGTTGATAGTGTGAGACGGACACTTAGAATTCAAGAGAATCTAAATTTTTAAAAACAATATTTTTTTCGAAGTTTTCATCACTTAAAATAAACGATCACAAGACGCTAGTGATAAAACCAAAACTGACATAAAATGTTACCAATATATACATTATATATACATAATTTATCAAGTAAACAAGACCATTTTAATCATTACCACATCCAATTGTATTGTCCTAAAGCAATCAAAGCTTTCACATCTTTTACAGTTTTCAACGGATAAAGACTTTACTTACACTTGTGCATCTTAAAATATTCTGTAAGACAGCAAAAAAAGACACGGACTTTTCTAAATAGTAATTGATTATCTCCCTTTTCGTACTTTACTTTACATTGTTCTATAAGTACCTAATAGAACTACTGAATCAAATGGCAAGAACTTTTAGGCAAGGAACGAAGTATCAATGTTATGAAACATCAACTGATATTTGAACCGCACTATGAGAAAGCCAACATAGTGCGTTTGCGCCCAGCATGGATCCAGACCAGCCGCGCGTCCGCGCAGTCTGGTCAGGCTCCATGCTGTTCGCTAACGTTTTCACTAATTGCAAAGGCTTTGAAAGCGAACAGTATGGATCCTGACCAGACTGTGCGGATGCGCAGGGTGGTCTGGATCGATGCTGGTCGCAAACGCACTATGTTGGTTTTCTAATGGCGTGGGTCATTTGATAATTATAAAACATTCTCCCCTTTATGTTCACCATTATAAATTTATGTAGCTTTGTTATGATAGAAAGAAATTACGTTTTTCAGAAATTCAATAATGTAGTTTAAATTTAAGTATTCCACATTATGAGGCTTGACACATACTCGTGTAATCATGTTACATGAATTCAAAACAAGCGGTCATAGCATAAGGTGCATTGAGAAATATTGTGCTGATAACTTATTTTTTCTATGCAAATTGCTCTTAGGTAAATGCATATTTGTATGCCGCTACTGTTCTGATGGTAAATCGCTCTCATTGAAATTGTACATATAGCATTCTCACTCTCCCTATCGAGTTCTTGGTAACCCGGCTTTGCACAATTAACCAATCAGTGCATCATGTACATGTAATTTTCCTTCTTTTTGGACAACAAAACAAACATCTCTTTTTGATAACATGTCATCATTTTAACTCTTAAAATCATTTTTAATTTATTATGTTAAAATGACATGATAATAGTCATTAATAAAGACAGCAATCCCACTTTCTGTTGCATCATCTGAATGTAATCAGAACATCAGTATAATATGTTTCTGTATCAAATATCATTTACAACATGTGTTAATATAAATTTTATGAAATATACAAGACATATAGTATGGCATCTTCCTGAATGTTCATTCCTAAATAACAACATTAATTGTTTATTTTAGGTTCAGTTTGCATTTTTTGAAATCTTTCTATGTAATTACATTTTTATACAATGATTTTTATGAAGTCTTTCATTAAATAAAAAAGTGCTGTGTTTAAGAGGTGTTTTTCTGATAAGGCGTTGTTTGAACCCGCAGACTAAGAGATAATAGCATTTTTACATTCCTTTGAAGAACCGCTCCTTAATATCTTTGAAAAGACCTGTCAACGGCTTTAAGGTATTAGAGCACTAATAGTAATGTTTACAAAATGGCCTTTGCTTGGTATATTCTGAAAGGTAACCGTGTTTTGCACTATTTTGCAATTTTTAAACAACTTTTACCGTGCCGTTTTTTATAAATTTTGTATAACTTATGGTATCTCCTCAAGCACAAGTAGAGACAAATTTCAAAGTGATAGCCACTACCCAAAATGTTTGCAGAGAACTCATTTTACCATTAATTTTAATAAAAGAAACATCAAACTATTGGTAAACAAGTATAAAACATAAAATAAAAATGTCAATATCATTTTTTCTATGGTGCCTCAAGTAAACGGATTCAATGAGACAGAATTCATACTTCAAATCGAAAAAATAAGGTCGAATGCTGTGTTTCTGTTTTGAAATTTGCTTACTCCATTTAAAAATAACCTTAGGGCAGACGTAAAACCTACCTCAATTTCTTCCACAATATATAATCTAAGAGTGAAAGCAAAATAGAGAACCTTCACCGCGTGTAACTCAATATTTTTAAAGATGTGTAACTCTACCCCTTCTGTTTAAGTAGTAAATTCACTTTGAACACCAAGAAATCGCTTATAAGATTCATCTTTTTTCATTTTTGTACAAGAAATCAATAATAAGTCTTGAAAGAAGTAAAAACATACTAGAAAAAAGGAAAATAAGGGGGAAAAATTTGGTCCCAGTAGGGCTTGAACCTACGCCCCCCTAAGAATTGCAGTAAAAAATAGGTTTATTGTAGGAATTGAATACTCTTCAAAAAGGAGGTTCTCTATTAGTGATCTAATACCTTAAAGTGTGTGCTTCATCTGGCAAAACTCATTTTTTTATCATTAATACCGTCTTGTTCATATATTTCATTATGTACATTTGCTTTGAAATCATTTCATGCTAAAATTGCAAACAAATAAAGTGTTTTTATTTCTTTTTTTTTCGTGTTTGTGTCCAAAAGGCGATGCTGTTCAAGTTATAATTAAAGTAGGATTTTGCGTATTTGCATTTCTTTTGTTGTTAAGCAGGTTAGAGTGTAAATGGAAAATATGTTGTCAGTTGGAAGCACGAGAGACGTAAACACGTCTCAGATATGTTACACCATCTTTAAACACGAGCATTTGTTCTTATCATTATAAGATATCAATCTACCGGAAATATAAAAAAAAGTGTGCGCTGATTATAATACGTGTTGTTGTTGCCACTCTATATACCCAAAGCTTAGGTCGACGGTATGAATTGACACTATGAGCCCCACCTTGATACTTAGGATACAAATATAATAATATAAAAATCTTTTAATGGTTGAAGGTGTGAGTGGAAATATCTGGCTCGAGGGTAACGTTTTGGACGGTAGCGAGGCTCTGCCGAAACAGTTACTATTACCCGAGAGCCAGTTATATCCATCTGCACCTCCAACTATATATTCTTTTTCTTGCAAACCGTATTCTTCAAATAATAGAAAAAATATAATAAAACAAATGTTGTTCTTTTAAGGACTTTTTTACCATTCTAGCGTATTGATTTACCCATTCATTTATAAATATCTCTCCGTGAGTCATCTGAGGAGTTTTCCAGCTCCGGCAAAAACACGGGAAATTCCTACTTAGCATGCAAGAAGAGTTTTTCTAGAACCTTCCAAAAACCCTTGCTGGTATACCTTTGAATTTAATGAACAAAAGATATAATTAGCAACAATAAATCAAATGGCTATAGTGCATTTCCTGGTCAATTGTCCGTAATTGTGACGCTAACGTGAGTGTAATTTAATATACACATGTCAATATTTTACAATATGACTAAACTGAATTGACATCAATAAATTGTTGTTTATGTGAACTGTACTTTACAAAACATAGAGTTACCATATTGTAGGATTGAGTAGGTAATACATGTATCACATATGAAACGCTATTATTTCATTTAACTTTTATTCTAGCAATTCATTCAATAGAAATATTCCGTAATTAGATTACTATATAACTTCACTATCAATATGGTTTGGCTGTATTTTAGAAACTATATTTTAAGTTAGAAGAAATCACGTTTATCAAAATAAGTTTAAGCTAAAATATAAAATAAAACTGGATTTACTCTAGACACTGATACTAAGTATGTGACTACTTAAGCATATAGAATTATCTGAACAAAGTACACATCAATAAAACTTGCTAAATTGAATTGTACTGTTACAAGATATTACTTTATATTGTTTCAAATCATTAAAATGACAATAAACTTGTTAAGATATAATTTGTGTATTAACATCTATTACAGAACTTATAAAATTTAAGAAATTTGATAGCGTGCATATTTTTTCTCTTTCTTTATCAAACAAGTGTACTATCTTTTGAACTTCCTGTATAAAGACGTTAAAGTCGCATATTTATATCAATGTAAATTACACCACAATCAGTTCTGTGTTCTTTGTGCAATATTTGCTAACATAGTTTTATTATAATAATGTGGATTGTGCCTTCTCGTTCTACAGTGGAATTAAGTATCTCTCTCTCGTTCTCATTATAGTTCAGTTTCGAGGTAAGTTTTGCATTTTTATAATGGAACGGTTGTTATTTAGGTAACGTTACACGCCAGTAATTCAATACAATTTATACTGTATAACAATTTAGTTAAGCAAAAAACGTATGGCTTTAATGGCCGTGATAGTACAAGTTACTACCTATTTTGTGAGAATAGGTTCCAGTGCCCACGTAATGACTACCGTGATCGCACATAAAGGTCACCACGTGGATACGTAAAGGCTACCACAAGCGCACGTAGAGGTTACCACGGGGTACTTTAAGGCTACCGTGTGCGCATTTAACGGCTTAAACGGGGGTACGTAAAGGCTGCCGCGCGCACACTTAAGATATATATTCCGTGTCTCTTTTGTACCACAGTACCATACTTTTTTGTAAATCAATAGATTCTGGTACTATCCACTGACTGCCACAAGCTTCTAATAAAAATCGCTTCTATATTTGCTAGAGAATTAATTTTAATCTGAATAAAAAATACGGTAATTTAATAATAATGGGCGTGTTTAGTCGTTAATGATATTAACACTAACAAATGTACAATAGCAATCAAAAGATTATAGAATATGAATGACAATTTTTATCAGACGTATCATAGTCCTCGTAACTGTATAACTGTAAACATAAAGTAGATATCAAACGTGACCTACATTTTACACTAAGTCTTAAAATCATCCTGACTAGAGGTAGCATCCGGCGTGTTCAGCACAAGTTCAATTTCCAGAGCAACGGTCTGTTTTTTATGTTATGTTTACTTAAATTAGTATGCTTCAATAAATATATTGTATAATGATTGATTTAATACAATCAATAGCTTTTTAACCGTGAAAGTACTGGTAAGTATAAATATCACAATATTTGTATGAGAGATGAAATGAGAAATAATGTAGAAGTGTGTTGCGCATTCTAATACACTTTTTGAAATATTAGAATATTTTTATGGAATACACACGTGCAAATGAAATAAGTAATGGTATGTAATGCTTTGCGCCCAAAATTGTTTGTCATTGTAATTTGGGACTCGGACTTCAGGTGTCTACCGACAAAGTTGGCGAAACTAAAAATACCGTTGACGAAGAAAAATGAATGATTGTTTCATTTCAACACTTAGAATTGGTAAGTCACACTTGACTGAGCAACTGATCGAGAAAACTGTTGTCATTATAAACTGGCCAATCAGACACCTTGACTATAGAAATAACCTTAAACGTTAGAATTATTCTTTCCGAATTGAGGCGACTCTCTGGCTGAACTCGCTCCGCGGATTACATATTACTAAACCCGGGGATGGAATACTGGCGTTGTTGAAACATGCCAAGCATCATATTTGGGACAAAGGTTAACATACGTCGTTACCTTCTAATGTATGGTCAATAAGTAAAAACAAACCCATTGCGTCCCTCTCATTGTGCGCAACAAATTGACGCATCGAATGCAAGGATGTCACACGAGATTTAGGACAGATACAACTAAATGACAGCTATGAATTACTTGATCAATGTCCATTAGGTTTGTTGTGTGCGGCGACGTAGACTGTTACAACATGAAATCAATACATTAGGATGTTAAACAGAAAAAAACGACAATATCTGAATAAGGTAGTGACAAGGGTTCCGGTAATCTGATATCTAGACAACCACCCCAATAACTTTGTGATAGAGTATCCGTTGGGGCCTCCGTTATTGAGGGGATTCATCGATATTGGTTTGAGCCTTATTAGGGGCGTTAAATTCTTCATGTGAGGAAGCCGTCAAGCTGGCTTACGAAGGCCGTTGGTTCTACCCATATGTCAGCTCGTGATGAAATAATGCAAGGAGGGGTGCCTGAGGTCTTCCTCCATCATCAAAGCTGATAAGATGCCATATGACTATAATTGTGTCGGTGCGATGTTAAACCCAACAAAATAAATAAATAAATATAAGTGCGGAATTTTAATTTTAGAAACAGATACTTAAGTGCCGGTCCATAGCAAATCTAGGTCACAGGAGCTAAAATATCCCTTTTTCTAACTGAAAACCTTAAAAATCGTTTTGTCTGAAACGAAAAGGCCTAGGCCTTTGATATTTGGTATGCAGCATTGCCTAGATGTTCTCTATCAACTTTGTTCAAGTTATGCCTCTGGAGTGAAAAGAGGCCCTGCCCGTGGGTCCCAAGTTTTACACAGACTTATATAGGAATTTTTTTTTAAAAATCTTCTTGTCTGGAAATACAAGGCCAAGGCCTTTCTGTATTTGGTATCTAACATTGCATGGTGATGCTCTACCAAGATTGTTCAAAACATGCCTCTGGAGTGAAAGTTACCCCGCCCGGGGGTCACAAGTTTTACGTACATTTATATAGGAAAAATAAACTTCCTGTCTGAAACCGCTAGTATTTGATACTTGGTATTTAACATTGCCTAGTGGTCCTCTAACAAGATTGCTCAAATTGTGCCCCTGGGTTGAGAAGTTGTTCCGCCCGGGTGTCACTTGTTTTACATAGAGCAAAAGCCCGTTTAACTCTGCAATGCTTGAGCCTAAGCCTCTCCAACTAATAGGGAGCTTTGACCTGAAGAATAGATGACCTTGAAGTCAAAGGCCAAAGTCACTGTGACCTTAAGTAATAGAAAAAGCTTATAACTCTGCAATGTGTATGACCAGGACCCTCAAAGTTAGTAGATATATTGGTACAATAACATTAAAAACTGTAATCCCAAATGGATATTAAGATAATGAATAAAATTACATCTCATTTTTTTCAATGGAAAAATTGCGCTGTCTGGGTATTGAAGCCCAGCCGCCTTAGTCCCAGACCGCCGCACAACCACTACGCCATTCTTAGCAGTGGTTCTTATCTAAAGGAAAAGCAAATCATGCTGGTTTCCTCATTTGATAGATGAGCCTACAAATTGAACTCTTAAGTGTCAAAATCAAACTATATTTACAATGAGCTTGTTTTCGAGTCAAACTAACCCAGAATAATTGCGTTACATTTGTTACAATTATATGTTTTGTCACAAATTCATTTAACAATGCAAATTTGCAAAACTGTTATTACCTTTATTAAATTTTGCCCGTTTTGATTTAGAATTGATACCATTCCAAAGCTACAGGCAGAACTTTCCCTTTGGTCGGATTTTAAAATATCATGATTATCTTTGAAATGGATACAAAAAGTATCAATTATATTTAAATCAAAAGCACTAAATGGCATTAAAGGGGTGGGGGATGGGTCATTATGTGTGCAACTCACTAAATAGCTTTGTATCTTACTTTTGTATATACATTTTGTGAAATTACTGTTAAACTTAATTACCTTATAAAGAGTATATAATAAATCCTCAGACGTACCCATTTACAGATTGAATTATAATTCATTTTAATACATTTCAGCTGAAGCAATCATGAGACATTTTATATCAAGGAACCTTAAAAAACCAAGCAGTGGCATTGGAGGTGTTTTGGTCTCTGTATGTATTTTCCTGTGATTTCTTTGCATTTATTTAAAGATTATTCCTCCTTAAACACATGATGTGACCCTTAATTTCAGAACTGTTTTCTTCCTGTACATTATTTACAATATTAAAGTATCACGGCTTCAGTCTGCGAACAGCTGATATAAAATAATTTTAAAGAAATCTATTTCTTATCAGAACTTCAATGGGTGGCATCATATCTAACAGACCGCTACCAAACAGTATGCATCGATGGCAAACTCTCTGAACCAGTCTTTATGAAATTCAGTGTTCCTCAAGGATCTGTTCTAGGCCCAAAATTCTACACAATGTACACAAAGCCAGTCGGGTCCATCTGTAGAAACCACGGTCTAAACCACCACTTTTATGCAGATGACTCCCAACTCTATCTATCGTTTAAACCAGTTGACCAAGCATCAAAGGCAGCCACAATCACACGAGTTGAACAATGCCTAAAAGAAATCATCTCATGGATGAATTCAAACATGTTAAAATTGAATGCAGACAAAACTGAAGTAATTCTTTTTTCGAGTCAAAAACACTCCAAACATGTTGAAAATCTAGAAAGTTGGCGAATCGAGCATAAGACCATCAAAAACTGTTCGAAACCTTGGTGCTACGCTTGATTCGAACATGCACATGGACCATCATGTTAATTCTGAGACTCGAACATGCTACGGCCAAATACGACACGTTGGTCATATTCGACCATATTTGACAACTGAAGCCACAAGAACCCTGATAAACTCGCTTGTGACCTCACGATTAGATTACTGCAATGCTCTTTTGTACGGCGTGCCAAAATCAACAACGAGCAAACTGCAAAATGTCCAAAACACAGCTGCACGTCTTATTACGAAAACATCCCGTTTTGAACATATAACACCAATCCTTAAAGATCTTCATTGGCTTCAAATACAAAATAGAATCAAATACCAGATTCCCATTCAAACATTCAAGGCCTTGCATGGACAGTCGCCGGTGTATACGAGAGACTTACTGGAGCTGTACGTGCCAACTAGAAATCTGAGGTCAGCAAGTGCAGCAACAACCCTTGTGCCACAAAAAAGTCGACTGGTTACCTACGGGGATAGAAGTTTCAGGGTTGCCGCCGCAAAACTATGGAACTCTCTCCCTGACAATCTCAGAAAAGATTCATCACTTAATTCATTCAAAAGAGCTCTCAAAACACACCTTTTCAAAATTTTCTACAACACATAGATACCAACTGTGACTGTTTCTATCCATAATAAATATGCCATTGTTATTTTTGTAATACAGAACTACGGCAAGTCATTCGTCGCTGACGAAGATCTCTTAACTGTACAATTCATCATGTAATTAACTAAATTGACAATCTAGCTTTTATTTCATCATGTCACATTTTAAGGGTTATGACGTTCTATGTGTGTGTTTTTCGCAAGACTTCAGTTTCACTTGAAGTGTGTGGTATTTCTATCTAATACAGTACATGATGGCACCATTT
This sequence comes from Mercenaria mercenaria, assembly GCF_021730395.1. NCBI lineage: Eukaryota > Metazoa > Mollusca > Bivalvia > Venerida > Veneridae > Mercenaria > Mercenaria mercenaria. The sequence continues at coordinate 12,279,655 of NC_069362.1, read as the reverse complement.
ACCGGGAGGTTGAACCGCTATATGCAGCCCGTCTGGGCGTACCAGATGTTTAAAGCACTGGTATTGGCAATAGGGGTAAAACGACCTCAAGGGTGGGGTGCGGTCATGGCTGATTGTTACAATAAGGCTGTAAATATTATCATTGTTCATTTATGATATTGTTGTAATAACTATTACTTTTTATTATTATGTACAACGCCATTGAATATATCATTTATAAAAAAGGCGTTTTATCAAATTGTTCAGTTTCAGTTTTGTGATTGCATATGTCATGTGTTGTTATTTTCCTACATATCTGCGATGTGTCACATGCTTAATTGTAAAGCGCCTTTGAACGTATATTCCATATGAAAAGGGCGCTCAACAAATCTGGTATAATAATAATAATAATAATAATAATAATAACTCGGTTTTAATTTGCAAATTTCTATTTGTTTAATCTGACTCAATCCCGTTACCGGAAAAACTTAAAATATGCATTGAAATTAGTCTATAAATACCATGAATGTTTTAATAAGTTTAGACTGAAGGGCTGGAACATGCCTTTTTCGTGTTACAAAATCTACAGAATCCCGAACAACTGGTAGGTGCTATAATCTTGAAAGGACGAGGGTCCAACGTATCACGAGAGATTCTATGAAATACAACTGTGATTTTGTTTTCTCGTCACTTCCACATATAGTAAACTTCATATTCCACAATTATGAGGTGGGATTTGGGCATAAGGAGCGGATACATACATTTAAAGTCATATAACTGCACACTCTAACTTGTCCTGCTTGTATCCTTGCAACAAATACTTTCAATTGTGCAAGGATTGATACATTTTGGCCGTTAGATACATTAATACATTTTGGCAGTTAAATCACATTTAATGTAATTTGATTCGTAATTACTTTTGCAAGCTTTATAAGTTCTATACTCTTATATTGATGACATGCAAGAAATGTCATAACTTCGTTTCTTCTCTAACTCCAGAAATTTTTTGTCAAGAAAAACAGAATATTTGAGGCAGCTGCTGCACACTTATGCAACATAGAACCAGAGCACCAGGTGCTTGAAGTAGGATTTGGACCTGGGCTTGGTTTGAAAGAAGCATTCAAAAATGTGTCAAGTAAGTAAAAAAGCAAGACAAGTTCTAGATATGTGGATATTTTGTAAGGAGGCAGCTAGACTTTAACATGGCGGTTGCATAATAAGTGGTGTTAATTATTGACGTACATGATCTACGAATCATACAACAAAGTATCCAGTATTACCCACAGTATTTCCTAGATTTTCAAGGCAGTACCCACTGTTCTGCCTAGGACGTACAAATAATGTCATCGTTCCGGCTAGTCTTAGCTGTACACAGTTATGTGATATAAAACCAAATAATCTTGGGCTTAAAATTAGTTACTGTCCTTGCTTTGCATGCTGCTTTTGAAAACCATTCTGAGGAAGAAATGTTGCTTCTGGTCATTTACAAAATCATTGTAGACTGAGACTTGTCCATAACTAAAGACCCTAGCTGTGGGTTAATAGAAGCTGACGAATGTGTTGGAAATGCGAGAGGTGAAACAAATGAAGATAAAAACACCCGTGGTGCATATTCATAGGCAAGGATACTGTAGATTATCCTTGAACGAAATCCCTTGAACACAAAAAAAACAACTATTTACAGTTTAATTAATTGAATTTATATCCTTGCAAAATACGTAGGTTTATGAACGATTGGGCTATATTTTGAAAGCTTTAACAATTAAAGGGCAATAACTCCGCTGTTACTGAAAAGGACTTGACGCTTGCACCATCTTCCTATTGTGATCTATATCCGACTTACATTATTTCTTTTTTTTATTAAGTTTAATAAAATCTATAAAGGAGCAATAAAACTGCAGTTACGGAAGAAATCCAGACGAAAAATCTGCATTCACTACTGGTCTAAATTGATCTTTTTTTTCTTAATTTTATGAAGTTCCGTCAATAGATTACTTGGTGATGTGAGATTTTATGAATTGTAAAACAATTAAAGCCACTTGCCGGTAAATTGTTTGAAATTTTTCAACATGTTCATTTTCACCAGGTTTGGCATTGAATGTATATAGGACACTGAAAAAAATGATAAAATGGGTGAAAATAAAAGTTGGATGTTGGTAAAAATGCATAAAAAGTGTAAACTTTCAGCATTATGTCAAAAACGTTGCAAGGATTTACTGCCTTCTGCACAATATTTTTGGTTATTTATATGAATATATTGCAAAAATCTTATGTCAATAAGTTTGTTCCCCTAGTCACTTTCAGAGAATTCACTTTTTATGGGGTTTTTTTGAGAGAAACTATTTTTCGCCTAAAATCCCTTGGAAGGGAAATATTTGTGGAGTTACTTAAAGTCTATAACGTCTTACTAACATCCTTATGAAGGTCAATAGGTTTATTATATACAGTCAAAATCCATGCTTTAACCAAATCAAGGGGAAAGCTCTGCTTTGACTGGGTCAAAGGGGATGTTACTACATGCGAGCTAAAGATATGTGCTTATAATGATGTAAGATTATGTGATTCCAGCTAGAGACATTTTGAATTATAATCATTTCGATGGATGGAAGTACGCACAAACATTTGGGTTCTGCCAAAAACAATAATACACTCGTGATATTCCTGCATAAATCTGTATGAAACAAGCCATATTTTACTTTACTTCTTGCTTTTCAAATATCTTTATGCTATTGCTATTTATCAAACTTGTTCTCTTTCAGAGGGTTCAGGTGCTGTTCATGGCATTGACATCTCACAGAAGAGTTTCAATTTAGCAAACAAAAACTTAAAGCAGGAAATAGGAACTGGAAAAATCAAATTACATCTTGCTTCAGTGACAGAGATTCCATACGACTCGTGTACATTTGACAGTATATTTCACTGTAATTGTTATTATTTTTGGCCCAACATGGATGATGCAGTCGCAGAATTGCATAGGGTCATTAAACCAGATAAAATAATGGTTGCAACCTTATCGCATACCGGAATGAAAACGGTTCGGAAAATTGGATTTATGCAATACGGAAATATAGATCCAGAGAGGTATATGACTTCTCTAGAAAAAAATGGTTTCTACGACGTTGTTATGAAAGAAATTTCGTTCGAAGACAAGAAAGTTGATGCGATTATCGCTAAAGCAAGAAAATAATTCTAATTTGGAGCGAGCGTTAGAAAGCCTTCATATCCGTTTAGTCGCCATATGCCATGTAAAAATGTAGGAACATTGGTATTTTCAGAATTTAAGGAATGACTGAAGCTGAAAATGACATTTAACTAAGGTACTGTATATGATGTGTTAAGAATATTTTTGATAATTAATATTGTGCAAGCCGTAAAAAGAATTGAATTTTGGGTCAGTAGAGTGAATGTGAAGATCATGTTTACTAAAAATAGAACAAAAACATTTTCCACTCGATAACTTAAGTCTCGATTAATGAATTGAAATTAAACTTGGCATGTTAGTAGCTTATAGAAAAATCAATGCCGGGATTGCATTTGGGGTCAGTAGGATTAGATCCAAGAAACTTGGAAAAATTCCACCTTGGCGCAGTAATCTAGAGCGTTGGGCCAAATCTATATTTCGCACTGCGGAACGGATTGGTTGCGCTTCAAATCCGACAGTGCCTTACTGTTTTGTGATAAAATGGATTAAAGTAAAAGGCACAATTATTAAATCAGATATTTTTTTGCTGGAATCGTCATCAAAGTTTGGGATCCGTTCCTTTCGTTCGGAATGAGATATTAGAATAAAATTTATAGCTTATACATGTACTAAAGCCTAGGGTGGGATCTCGAGATTTTTGGCGTCAAGGTCAAGGTCACTGAGATTAAAAGTAGAAACAACAGTTTCCCATGAATAACTTTTGTTTGGATTAATTCAACTTATATAGGTATAAAGGTAGCTTATAGAAAAAGCAATATATAATGTTTTAATTTTTAAGTGCGACGGACGAGTGGTGGTTCTTATTTTGGTCCAGGCTTAACCTTTTTCCTTTTTTTTTTGGTAAAAAAGAACCATTTAGATACCATATAGTCAAGGTCCAAGGCACAGTCTCTAAAAATTGAGTTTTTGACGGTAACTGGGCTCACTGTTACTGAAAACGAATACAATATTACGGACTGATTGATTGATTGACCTGTATATTGAAAATAAATAAATATTTCCAATGTCCATCTTTCACTTATATATTTTATCTTTAGATATTTACTTAAAGTCTGCACAAACAAATACCTTTTGTGTATTCATTAAAAGAACAAACAAAAAGGGGGAACAATGTTTTATTTTGTTTGGGTGTAGAGTAACACCGAAACGACACAATTAACGTCATATGGCGAATTCCCCAGCTTTTATAGGTGGGAAAAGACCGCAGGTGCCCCTCCAGGCATTTTGTACGCTTTGGAGAACACCTAGAAAGAGACACCGACCTTCTATAAGCCAACTGGATGGCTTCGTTGCATGGATAATTTTACAGAACAGAACAGAACAGAACAGACCTTTATTAAGACATACATAAATCACATCGTCTAAACACATCTTAAAGCATTTGTAACATGTCACGTGTATTTGCATTTGGTAATAGTGTAACATACAAATGAAAAGTTTAGTCATATGATAGAGGAAATATGAACATGTACATGTTCATACTTATGATAATAATGTGAAACGAGAAGTATATTATATGGTAACAGAGGGCGAACATATTAAGTAGGATTGTTTAAAATAGCATAATATATAATGATTCCTTGACATAACTGCATAGCTTTATTAACTCAATTTTATAAACAGAGTTTGAAAGTTGATGGTATTTGAAGACGGATGGGTGAATATGATAATAAAGCTTTATGTATTTTGTCTGATAACAGTATAACATGGGCATATAAACACAAAATAATACTCAGCTTCAATATCAAGTTGGTTACAACATTTACAATAACGTTCGTTACGAGGGGTATTGTTTCTTGCATATCTGCCCGTTTGGATCCTTAATGGATAGGCAGATACACGCAACTTACAAAAATACAAACGATTCTTCTTTGGTAACATGTTCAAATATGTTTCATAATGCTTTTCATTTTTAAATACCTTATATCAAGAACAGTACTATAACTTAAGGACAAACCATTCCCGTTTAAATGTATCTATAACTCTATATCTAAATACTTGCACATATGCATAAATGTTAACATTATGTACATCGTCAATTATATCTGCAAAACCATAATCAGTTAATAGTTTTCTAACGTATGTAACCCAATTACAATATCTTTTATTACTATCTACTAGTGCTTGGATCGAAACTTCACTTGAGGTGTATTTGATGCCTTCTAGGTTCTGTATTATGTTACTCATGTGAAGTATAGGGTTATACCAAATCAAAAGAAATAGAACGAATACATCTGAAACTTTGCAAACGGTTATTACAAGTTAAAATTAACACACATTTTCTATTTGTATATGGGGAACTCGGTAGATATTCATTATATATTAGTAGATATGTGCGTATTATTAAGTACTGGTTGAAATTATCAAGAACAAATAATTCATTGTTAAAAGTTGCATATATGTAAAAAAGAGTAGGAACAGATATGTATTACATTGTTAGGCGGTATAAGTTATCGATGAATGTAAATGAATACGTGGCTCAAAGGATATGGCGTTGGCAAACAAACTTGCTTTTAGAGGTTCGAGCCTTAGTAAGTCCAACATTTTGAATTTTTTTTAAATCGTTAGTTTCAATGTACATTGAATGAGAAAATTGTGTAGTTCATTAAATCGATTACTTAATGATGTGTTAGTTAGTCAAAATACTTGCCTGTTAGCTTTAGTTACCAAGTAATAGCTTCAATATGTTACAAATATAGTGATGATGCTCGCAAAGTAATCGAAAATGTTCATTCATTTTGCTTCGAGGAGAAGACAAATAATGGGTTGAAAATCCCATAGATACGCAGTATAGAGCGTGTTTCAACACTTACCAGTGCAAGTAGGGTTCTTTTAAGAAAGAAACTTAGAAGAGGTCAAGTGTTGCTCCTTTTAAAGTTATATCAGAGACAATCGTTATCTATGTCTCTGGTTATATGATACGTTTTGCTATAGACGAAAACCAGTTTTCCTGTTGCAGGTCACTGTGACCTATTAGGGATCAAAGTTACTGTGACCATGACCTAATGACCTCAAAATCAATAAGTCATCTTCAGGGTATGATCATCCTCCGCCTATCCGAGGAATGTAGCCCAAGCATTTCCTATTTACTGAATTTCAGTTATTAAAAATGTTCTACCACTGCAACAATTGTACACAGAACTTAATTGGCCCTAGTGAAAGCTGCCAAATTAGCATCTTACCATTTTGCGAGAACCTCACCTGACCGGTTTGTTCGTCATTTGGGCCCAAAAGAATAGCTTCCGAGAAGCTTTAGAAAAGCTTAGAAGAAAATCCAAATCGAACGGACGTCTGTGGAAGTGAAAAAATATATATCATTCTGTTTTTCGGCGACGCCGTCTAAATTCGTTTTCGTTACCTATGCCACGTGACTTCAGTTTGCAAATCAAACTACTTGATAATGCATTATAGATAATTTATCAAAATGGAAGATTTATGAAACACTCTGCCTGATTGGACGAGAGTGTCAATTTCTTTCACTCTGTTGATTGTGCTACGCTGAGTGAAATATAGACAAAGCGTTTATCCTAAACGACGCTGTTCACAGTTTTAAAGGTAACTTTAGCTCAGTATAGTTAGCAAGAATATTGATATATCTCAAAATGATAAGTAAGTTTAATAAATATGATAAAATCCTGTTCAAATACAAACATATATGAAATTAAAGAAAGAGCTGAATTCGGTCTGCGTATCACATGAATAAGGGTGTGATAAGAGTCTTTTATGTAGAGAAGTGTTTTTTAAAAGATTTTCCTTGTTACAATTGTCGTCTGTATGTGAAAAGGTTTCTTGCTTTTGTGACTTATTCAGATTGTATATTAAAATGAGTACTTGTTTGCTTTGATATATTTGTTATAAATTATTTAACTGATTTTTGCATATTAAAATGAGTACTTGTTTGCTTTGATATATTTGTTATAAATTATTTAACTGATTTATTATATATGAATATTTTTCTTTAGTATGGTATGCAAATATTGAACTCAGTTGAAATCTGTTTCATTATATATATGCTATATAATGACTGAATCTCATTACGCTGAAATGAAGGTACGCTGCATACAGTTTATCTATGTGATATGACTACGGTCAAACTTTGCTTATGAAACAGAAATATTGAAATAATTACAATTGTATGTTTTGCTTGACCTTCACTTTTTTCGGCGACGCCGTCTAAATTCGTTTTCGTTACCTATGCCACGTGACTTCAGTTTGCAAATCAAACTACTTGATAACGCATTATAGATAATTTATCAAAATGGAAGATTTATGCAACCCTCTGCCTGATTAGACGAGAGTGTCAATTTCTTTCACTCTGTTGATTGTGCTACGCTGAGTGAAATATAGACAAAGCGTTTATCCTAAACGACGCTGTTCACAGTTTTAAAGCTAACTTTAGCTCAGTATAGTTAGCAAGAATATTGATATATCTCAAAATGATAAGTAAGTTTAATAAATATGATAAAATCCTGTTCAAATACCAACATATATGAAATTAAAGAAAGAGCTGAATTCGGTCTGCGTATCACATGAATAAGGGTGTGATAAGAGTCTTTTATGTAGAGAAGTGTTTTTTAAAAGATTTTCCTTGTTACAATTGTCGTCTGTATATGAAAAGGTTTCTTGCTTTTGTGACTTATTCAGATTGCATATTAAAATGAGTACTTGTTTGCTTTGATATATTTGTTATAAATTATTTAACTGATTTATTATATATGAATATTTTTCTTTAGTATTGTATGCAAATATTGAACTCAGTTGAAATCTGTTTCATTATATATATGCTATATAATGACTGAATCTTATTACACTGAAATGAAGGTACGCTGCATACAGTTTATCTATGTGATATGACTACGGTCAAACTTTGCTTATGAAACAGAAATATTGAAATAATTACAATTGTATGTTTTGCTTGACCTTCACTTTTTTCGGCGACGCCGTCTAAATTCGTTTTCGTTACCTATGCCACGTGACTTCAGTTTGCAAATCAAACTACTTGATAACGCATTATAGATAATTTATCAAAATGGAAGATTTATGCAACCCTCTGCCTGATTGGACGAGAGTGTCAATTTCTTTCACTCTGTTGATTGTGCTACGCTGAGTGAAATATAGACAAAGCGTTTATCCTAAATGACGCTGTTCACAGTTTTAAAGCTAACTTTGGCTCAGTATATTTAGCAAGAATATTGATATATCTCAAAATGATAAGTAAGTTTAATAAATATGATAAAAAACCTGTTCAAATACCAACATATATCAAATTAATGAATAAGCTGAATCATTTAACTGATTTATTATATATGAATATTTTTCTTTAGTATGGTATGCAAATATTGAACTCAGTTGAAATCTGTTTCATTATATATATGCTATATAATGACTGAATCTCATTACACGGAAATGAAGGTACGCAGCATACAGTTTATCTATGTGATATGACTACGGTCAAACTTTGCCTATGAAACAGAAATATTGAAATAATTACAATTGTATGTTTTGCTTGACCTTCACTTTTTTATAGGTGTGACGTCATTGTCCAAAGATTCATGAATAGCGAATATGCATTTGTTAAAGTGGGATCAGTTGGCCTATTTTAGAAATAAATAAAAATAATAAATAAAAAAAATCCTTTAATTGATTTTTTCTCATGTATTCTAATCAAACTTGATTTGTAGCATCTTTATTAGGCCCGCAGCCAACTTTGTTCAGCTGGGACATTTGACCCCTTTTAGGGGCTGCTAGAGCTAAAACTAGAAATGCCTTTATACAGCGTCTCATGAACAGCTTGGTGGATCTTTGTCATACTTGGTCTGAAGCATCATTATAAGGTCCTCTTCCAAATTTATTTATATAGGAACTTGGGCCCTATTAGGGACCACTATAGCTAAAAGTAGATATGCCTTTCTTCGCATTAACCACTAAAATGTAATGGATTTTTATCAAACTCGATGTGTAACAATATCGTAAGGTCTCCTGCTATTTTGTTACCAATGGGGATAGGGACAAATTTAGCTAAACATATAAACACGTTTAATGACCTCTTCTCATGAACCGCTTCATGAATCTTCATCAAACTACTGCTTTAATTATTCGTCGAAGGATAAACGAAACAAAATTGCAACCCTACGAAACCTGTGCGAAAAATTAAAAGAGAACCATTTAAATATTTAAAGTGCGGTGTTTAGTTTTACAATTTGAAAAATGTTAGATGAAAAATGAATGTTAGATGAAAAATTCATAAACTTCTTTCCTTGTTACAATTCGCCGACCATCATTTTTAAAGATATTTCTTGTTTAAATATATTTTTTTCAGAGATTTTTTATTGTTAATATGCTATTTGAAAAAGAAATTCTTAACATTTTATTTGTTCTAGTTTATTACTCGGTTTGTAAGCTTTATATGTCGAATTGCCGTCTTGTTTTGATCAAGTTATAAACATCTCCGACTATCGGGTGGAAGACACAGAAGCTAGGAAGAACTCTTCTTATTCCGGCAGATCTTCCGAACGGGGCAAACGAACCCGCCAGTTAAACAATAAATTCATTTAATTTAACGAAATACATTTTAACGTGATTCAATTCTATGCATATCTTTGAATACTTCGAACAAAGAATAGTAAATATATATATCTATATTTTTTTTGTTAATAACTGAACCGTTTCCAACATTTGTAACAATAGTAATACACTATATTTCTTTATTTTAAACGAACAATTATTTTCGTCTTAGAAGATTTCAAAACTGATTTGTGCCCATACGCATTTGGCCATTTTAGACTTGCTCACTGTAATTTGCGCTAGACAGTGAAATCTAACGCCGTAAAATAATATAATTAGTCTAAATCCTCCTAGTTTGAAAGCACTTAGGAGATTTCTTGATAGATCTCTCCAATAAGCCGTTATTATTATGCTGCAGAATCGAGTGTACCTGCATCAAAGAGGATGAAAGAGACGAATTATACCGTCGACGACTTTGACAATTGCGTTATTAGGAGAACAGTGAGTACAATGAATGTTCATTAGAAGATTTTACCTACTCTACAGAATTTGAAAAAAGGCCTTTCGTAACAACGTTTGCGATTCTAGTGGTAAAGAATATCATAAGCATCTTCAGCATCAAGGATTCACTTACCAGCGCTGCAAGCAGAATCGTAAGATTCTGATGGGATATTATTCTGCAGCATATATCTTACCACAGGAAGATAAAGGTACTTCGAGATGCGGGTCATCCTATTGTTTACACAGATGAAAACTAAGGTCACAGTAGCAATTAAGAAACCAAATGTTGGCAGGACGAATTATCTGGTCTCCTTATTCCATTTTCAAAAGGTACGAAGTAATGCAATTGCTCAATGACTAATATAAATGTCCGTGGCCTTTAAAAAATGGCTCTAATCTAATGTTTTTTGTCTATTTCAGGTGAGAGGATGGTTATCCTACACACAGGCTGTCACTCTGGATTCAGGGAGACCATGTGTTCAAAGCCAACAGTAGTTCCAGTGAATACCACTTGGAAATGAACACAAAGATCACGGAAAAGCTGATACCGAATCTAGCCCTAGGTCTGTTCTAGTAATGGATAACGTTGCATATCACAACTTGCGGCGACTAGGTTGTTGTCCAACAATTGCTATACGGACTGGCTCAGAAGAAACAAAATAACTTCCTCAGACAACTTGATGAAGCCGGAGCTTATTACCATCTGCAAACAACACAAACCTGATCCGGTTTATGTTATTGACCAGTAACTGGAAACACATGGTCACCAGGAGCTTCGACTGCCTTTCTAACATGCGGATTTGAACCCATTGAACTTACTTAGGATTTTTTGAAAGGTCAGTATTAAAACAAGTTTCCAAATATTTTAAATGAAATTCCTTTTCCTGCTTACCTTTATTTTTCAGGCTACATTGAACGTAAGAACTTGACGTTTAAGATGGCGCATGTGAAAGACCTACTGTCAGTTGTACAGAAATACTGGGAGTTATATATTGGTATAGATGATCTTCTAGCACCGGTGATCATCGAGCTTAACTCAGAATACTATACATCATCTGACTCAGAGACTGACACACAGCTGAAGGGTCGTCAGCAGACACAGTAAGTGAAAATGAAATTATGTGACATGAATTAAATTAAAATAAAAGTAGCAAAATATATTTAAAAAAAAAACTATGAAAACAAAATTAAGTCAAACATCATGCGCGGATCTAGAGGGGAGGGTGGGGGTGATGTTCGGGGTCCGGATCCACCCCCCCCCCCCACCCCCGGAATATCCCAAAACAAAGGAAACCAGAGAAGAAAGAAAATGATTTTTCGAAAAGGCAACATTAGGACCTCATTCAATGTGTTAAAATGTATGTGGCTACTGCTACATATGACCCCGACGTAATTCATATTAATGCTAATTATGTTACATTTGTTTATGTCAAATGCGCATGCGTGTATAACCCTTAAATATTCTGAGAGCGCTTCCCGCGCTAGTCAGTTTGATTTAAACATATTTAATTCCTTCCTTTTTATGACAACGTATACAATGTACATATACAGAAAATATACAAAACATTCTAAGAAAGGTAAAAGGGTTGGACCACAAGTTCATATAACATTAGTAATTCGGTCCGTCCCCGAAGGTATATTTAAAGGAAAATTTTATATTATAGATTGCATTGTATTCTTATAAAAATGACAAAATGTAATTGGAAGAGAACAAAGTTAAGCGAAATGAATAACAACAATGTTGGAGAATAAGTAGAATGATTTAACTGTAAAAATTAAAAGAAAGCTAGATAGATGGTAATATAAGAAGAGAGAGAGTCCAGAGTGTTCCAAGGGTCGTAACTTGATGTGTGGGGTACAACTGCGTTAAGTTTATATACTAAAGTAATACGGCAGCAATCAGATTTCTTAATGAAAACGATTTGTATGTTTGATATATTTTTGTACTTCTAAAAATATTAGTGAATTTTCTTCTTCAGTATAATTTTCATCTCCAAACAAAAGAGTACGCGTATTCAGTGGATGAAAGATACGTGTGGCGTTAAAAAGTTGTATTCTTTGTAAAGCATAATGTCTACATTTAAAGAGAAAATGTTCGGCATCTTCAGTATCGTGACCACAATCACATGCAGCATTGTCTCTCAAATGATTTTTATATAAATCAGCATTTAAATTACTGCATTTATTACGCATTTGAGCATGGTAAACCGAGTACAGCCTTTCGCCAATACAAAAATATGTAGGTACAGATGAAGGTTTGTATTTTAGTTTAAGTTTTGATTTAAAAATATGAATTGTGGATGACTCTCTTATATCGGATTCTAAATCGTTCCATAAAGAAGAAGCTGATGGAATAAACGAGTTAGCAAATATTTGCGTACGACGAGCAACTGTTATATAATCATTCCTGTTTCTTAGAAGATAGGGTACATCATTGGCAACTGTATCTGGAATAAGATTTAATAGATAGTCCGGTAATGTACGATGCTTAGCTTTATACATGGTAACGAGTTTCTGAATGTTTCGTCTATCGGACAGAGATACCCAACCAATTTCATTAAGAAGACGTTCGATAGAAACAGACCTCGTAAGACCTGTGACAATACGTGCAGCCTCGTATTGGAGTTTTTCAAGAGAATGTTTTTCGTAATCTGCACAGCCATCCCAGACTATTGATGCGTATTCTAGAACAGGTCTCATGTAGGATATATAAATCTGATTTAACGTATTTCTTTTAGTTTGAACTTTAATGCTCTCATTGACCCTAGAATTTTTGAGGCAGATGAAAGTATATTATTGATATGATCGTGCCATTTACCATCTGATCTAAAAGTAACTCCTAAATGTTTATGACTGTCAACATAATCAAGATGAACATTATCAAAGTAAAGAGACGGTTTAACTTCAGATCCGAGAGTAAAAAATACCACTTCTGTTTTGTTCGGATTAAAAGTTACTAACCAACGCTTGGATCATTCAGCTATTTCATTTAAGTCGTCATTTAATGTACTTTCCATAGAAGCAATATCAGAGATGGAAACTGCAAGAGAACTGTCGTCTGCAAAGAGCCGTGTAACACTAGCAAGGTTGTCTGCAATGTCATTGACATAGGTTAAAAATAATAAGGGCCCAAGTACAGAGCCCTGTGGAACACCTGCAGTGACATACTTACAATCAGAATATGAAGAACCTACAAATACCTTTTGATTGCGATTACTTAAATAATCTTCAATCCATTGCAAAATGTGTCCATTAATTCCGTTTTGTTTTAATTTAAAAAGTAATCCATCATGCCAGACACGGTCGAAGGCTTTTGAAATGTCACAAAAAACCATACATGTTGGGATTTTATTATCGAAGGAGTAACAGATTTGGTGATAAATGTCTAACAGCTGATATACAGTAGAGTGCCCTGGTAAAAAACCTGACTGCCTTTCGTAAATTAACTTATTAGCAAATAGATAATTGTAAATGTGTTTAAACATAACTCTTTCCATAACCTTACCAACGCAGCTGATTAAAGATATAGGTCTATAGTTTGAAGGACTATTTTTATTACCTTTCTTAAAAAGTGGCATAACTACGGCCGATTTCCAGATTGCGGGATATTTTCTTTCGGATAACGACCTATTAAAGAGAATACACAATGGCTTACAAATTGAGTTTTTACATTCTTTTAACATTCTGTGACTTATTTAATCGGGCCCAGATGATTTATTTAAAACGAGAGAAAATAAAATATCAATAATTTCTTGTTCTTGAATATAAAAATCCTGTAAGACGTTATTAGTTTTTGGGAGAAATTCTGGAAGGTTTGTTCGTGAGTCATCAACTGTAGATATAGATACAAAGTAGTCATTTAAACAATTCGCTTTTTCAGTATCTGACGTATAAATCACATCATTGCCATCGATATCAACATTTAATGGTGGTATAATTTCACAGTTTTTGTTGTCTTTTACTAATTGTTTAACTGTTTTCCAATGCGATCTTGGATTATTATACATACTGTCACTTAATGTAGATTCTAAGTCATTATAGTATTTTTGTTTAGCATGTGTTTTAAGATTGTTTACTTTATTCCGAAGTTGTTTGTAAACGTTCCAGTCATTAATTTTACCAGATCTTATAGCTATAGATTTTTGACCGTCTCTTTTACGGGAAGTACGACGAATGAATGAGTCATACCATGGTCTATCCTTTGGCCTTATCGTTACATAGTTGGACGGAATACAGCGTTTTGCTAGTTCCATAAATTTAGTATTAAAATTTTGGAAGCCTCATCATTGTGTTTAAATCAAGAAATGACCAATCAGTTGCAATTATCAAGTCGTTGAGTTTATCGAAATCTGCACGGTTATAATACCATACTAGTCTTTTATAAGGAACAGATGGGGTAAATTAAACTTCATGTAAATAAAAGTGCCAAAATGGTCACTTATATACTCGGGTATGAAAAATACCGGAATGTAAAAGTAAATCCGCATCAGAGATGGCAATAGGGTCGATTAATGTTGATGAATTAGCTGAAACCATTGTTGGTTCCGAAATAACATTATACATATTGTTTAATAAGAGGACGTCTCGAAATTTATGATTACTAGAGCTAAGCTGGTCTTCATTAATGTCCCCTACTAACAGAATTTTACCACATTTTTGAAAAGCATTTTCCAGACAAATACTTAGCCTGTCCCAAAATTCAACACCTGTGTTTGGTGGTCTATATATATTTGCAATTAAGTATTTTTCATTTCGGCATTTTATTTCAGTCCAAAGAGAGTCCGGTAAGTTATTTTCTAACTCAATTAATCTTTTAGATATTAAATGATCCTTAACGTATACTAAAAGTCCACCCGAGTGACATGTATTATCTTTACGATGAATTTCACAGAAGTTTAACATTTTCAATATGTCATTACTGACTGAGTTATCCAAATGAGTTTCTGTGAAACAGACGACATCAAAGTCCAACCAGTTATCGCGTATATACTCTAATTTATTTCGAATGCCTCTGATATTTTGATGAAAAACAGAAAGAGCGCTTTCAACCAAGTCAGTTGGTCCGGGATTTAACTCGACATCACCAGATAACATTAAAAGTTTTATTAAGAGGAAACAAAATTGTAGATTCATTGATTGGAATAACATGTCCGATTTATCGAACACATTGAAAACAATTTCGTTTGTAACAAGATTACCAGCATATAATGAAACTAGTATCCCAGTATGAAGATTTATAAGACTCGAATAGATAAAACAAGTCACTTTTCGTATCATAGATACATAAATTGACAAATAAATTATAACTTTCAGTAATGTTTCTAAAGGATAACAGTAAAAATGATCTGTTTTAAAGAACCTTTGAATGCCGTTATAAAATAAACCTATTGTCGCACGGTATGCGCTTAAATCATTCACTATCTATGAGGGTATAGACATAATAAGTACATAATTGGTTTGTTGGCGACAGGTAGGTTATCAAAACAAAATAACGTTACCCGTGAAATGCTACACCCAAGAAGCCTGGACTCGAAAGACGAAGAAAAGTGAAAGAGAAAGAGAAGAGTAGGAAAAACATATGTCATTTTATCAATTTGTTTACATACAAAAACGTAGAGGGAAAATCATAAATGATGATACCAAAATACAAGATACCATGCAAATAGTTCAATGAAACAAACACAAAACCTTTCTAATAGTATACTTAAACAGTTAACAACAATTTCTAGAGTTCTACCATACACAGCGTTGTTTATACTCTGAAAAGTGGTTGTTAGAGTCCACCTACTATTTATAGAAACTGAACATTATACATGATTGATATTTCTTGGATTTTATAATGTTTAATGGCTATTATTAGGATTACATGCAGTGATGGATAAAATAAAAAAGATCCAAGGTAAGCGCGTTTACATCTTTAAAGTATATGTTAGGTATTTTTTTAAAACAGTTTAGAATAATTTTAAAGATCATCTATAGAATAAAGAAAAGTACGGGGTAAGTGATTAAAAAAACGTTCTTTACTAGTCAGTCGTTACAGTAAACAGAATAGAGTAGAATCACGTGTTGAGTTCTGATCTCTCGATCCCCACGAACTGTGGATATACCCTATAATAACGAAACAAATTATCCCAAATAAACAAATAATTTACCTTTAAGAAAAAATAGTTTTATTATTTTTCCCAAATTTAACAGGTGAGCCTATAAAAATTTGAAAATAATGGGTATATTTTATATAAAACTGAACTTAAATTGCCCAGAATGCAGGAAATGAAGTGCTGAATTTCAAAGTTTTCCGATGGGGGCATGCCCCGGAACTTCCTAGCTGGTCGGCTACTTTTCTATTTCAGCCTGTTCAACAAGAACTTATTGACAACTCTCTACTTGTAAACGGCTAAAATCCACAAAAATAACATCGAATTATTTAGTGTATAAAGACACATGTTTGTCGTAAAACCCCCTCAGAGAAAATTGGCTGGATCCGCTTATGAACATTATTATTAAGATATATAAAATTGTTTTTAAAAAAGGTCTTCAAAGATTCTTGACTAAATTAAAAAAAGTATACTAGAGGAAAAATACGGCCGTTATCTGGGAATGAAATCATTACGCTCTACCAGTTGCGCAAGCGATATATTAAATCAAGTTCATGATAAACAAAAAATACATATCAAGATTAGACCGAATATCGATATAAACCTCATCAAAAAAGTGTATCCATCCCGTAACGGCGCAAAACACGCGGTCGAACTATACACATTTATTTTGTGTTTATCTATGCATGTATACACTCAGTGTGTTCTTTTTTAAAACTCATGCACTGTACATTTATTACACATAAACTTGCTCCATTTATGTTTACATAAAATATATAAAGTAATTATTCATGTTTATAAAATATGAAATTTGGATCTAATAAACGTTTAGAACAATGTCACAGGTCTATCTTTTTTACTAGGTTCTGAACCTTCTGTATCGATCAAGTCGCCATTTATCTGAATGTAAAGTGTGTAAAGTGCTCTTACGCTACAATCAGTTCCCGTGTACAATATTTGTTTTCTCTGTGCAATATTTGTTATCATAATGTGGATTATGTCTTCTCATCTTACGGTGGAATTAATATCTCTATAGTTCAGTTTCGAGGTTAGCTTTGTACTTTTATAATGGAACGGTTTGTTATTTAGGTAATGTTTACATGCCAGTTATTCAATACAATTTATATTGGATAACGATATTTCAAGCAAAACATATGGCACCGTGTAAAATATGGAGTGGAGTCGTGGAGTGGAGTGGTGGAGTGGAGTCTGGAGTCGATTTTGGAGTCAATCTTGGAGTCAAATTTGGCGTGAAGTCTTTTTTGGAGTCAATTTTGGAGTGGAGTCATGGGAGTGATTTCTCTCAGGCCTGGAGTCACTAAATATATGTAGTTTTCTATTAATGAAACGGTCTTGATTGATAAAATGGGTCTTCAGACAAATGTTCTCTAAATTTATGCGGCCTGCGAAGCAAGATTTTTTTTGTAAATGTTAAGGGATTTTGTGAGTGGAGTCTCATTGGTGTTTAATGTTACTGAAGTGTTTGGTTTATATTAATTATTTTTATCATTTTTGTGGTGAATTGAGGAATGGAATTCCTTGATTTTAAGGTCGAAGAAAAAAATCCTGGTTATAACTGTTTTCATCACGTTTTCCTGGTTAAAAATCTTCTATTGAGTCTGTGTTTTACGACAATGGTCATGTCATTATTGGTAATATTATGGTTTACCAAGGGTATTAAAGTCCCAGAAACACTTTGGATATCATAATTTCAAGTAGCATTTATTTCACCAAGAAAGATATCAGCCATTTTTTGCTGAAAATATAATCCTAGCATTGCTTTTTAAGTAAAGTGTACAACAGAAATACAGCACAATTTTTTTAACGGTATTGCATAAATTACCAAATATTTCAATTTAATTTTTTTATTGAAGAAATGACTTAAATCCATAAAATGGTATAAAGTAACCTTGTTTTACACAATTATATTACTGAACTATCACAAAAAATAATGTTCTGTAAGTAAATTAATTAATGGTTTTATCTTTACCCTTTTCACTTATACTTTTTATTAACTACCTTTAGGGTTTAATAAATATTAGTTTAAATATTTTAGCATCAATATTGCTTACTTTATTGGTGAGTTACAGTGACTTGTGACCACCTGTGACCCTGATAGATCAAGATTGGTCAGTGGGCCTTAGATTCATCAGTCATCTGTTACCCCCATATATTAGGAGAAACTAGAATGTGTATTCTCTGGTCAGTTTATCAGGGTAAGTTGTCATTGTGTACCATTTGTTGGAATATGGAGGATAATGGTAACATCATTCATTGGTTGAACAATACTTCACAAAATGGAAAAAATATGAGCTATGTAGAAGTGTATAGCAATTTTTATTTTACATGTTTTTAATGATACAATTTTTATAACTGACTCCAGAGTAATATGGATATTTATAAATTCTGACCTTGTTATTTCTCAATACGCCCTTTGTTATTTATAGGTATCATTAATAAATTTTGAATTTTGACCAGTGAAGACCATGGCTGATCATGGTCTGCATTGTTTGCAGAAGGGAGAACTATTTATCTGCTATAACACTCTGAACTTAAAATATACAAAATGCAAATCTTATAAAATGCAGATATTTTGTCTTTATTCATAGTTGAGCCACACCATGAGAAAACCTACATAGTTTACTGCATTTGCATCGAACTAGATCAGCTGCACCAGTCTCATTCATCAGATGTTCGACATGGTACCCAAGAACCGTGGTAGAGCTCTGATATGCGAGAATGGCCTGCACAGGCATGCAGTTGATTAGGATCCATATAGTTCTTTAACAATTTGTTTTACTCGAATATGGTTTGAAAGCAAATTTTTGTATGGAATGAGCAGACTAATCAAGAACCAGACTAGTCACAATTACAGTATGCTGGTTTTGTCATGGAGTGGCTCAATTATTAATTCAATTATTTTGCTTGATTAAGTGGCACATTAAAATGTTGCAAACTATTATTTTGCAAATTTCTACTATATGTTTGTTTTCCTCCGCTCTGTTTTTATAGAAATCAGAAAATGGCATTTCCTGCGTGCTTTTCCGGTGCTAAGAAAACAAGTTTTTTTTCTTCATTAAAATCATAGTGAATTTACAGTCAAACATGTCTGGATGGACCACCCATGGAAACAGCAACAAGTGGTTTTGGGCGGACAGATAGGCTCACTTAACACGTATGATATCTTTGAAAATGGTCAAATTGGAGATGAAAATTCTTGTCTTTACAGACAAGTTTTGAAATACTGGTTTTTTGTTAGCAGGTGGTTTTTACCACAGGTTGACTGTACATACATCAAATTCCTAGTTCTTTTTATAATTTATATGTCCATAGGCATTTTATAATATGAAAATAAAAGTACAAATGTATTTTTCTTTTTTATAAATTTACTATTGTCTACTATACACATATGCATAACACACAGTATTCTATCCTTCATTAATTTTATCAAGTATTATCAAGTATTATTATGTTTCTTATTATATTATGCCGTTTGTAGTAGATTGTAAATATTTAATTACCTAAGTATTTTTCTTGTTTTCATTTTCCTGATTGATTTTAAAATCTTAAAACAATTTCATATTTCAAGTTAGAAATCTTTTTTAATTCTCTCTGAGTAATCTTCAGGCAACATGTGGCCTAACATCATAAATAACAAACCATGAAGGAACTAGGGATCAAGTCCTGATAAAAATGAGATATCATGCTGAGGTGCTTCTCCAGTAGAATTTTGTAGAAATCTGTCATAAAAGCAGAGAGTGATTTGCTGTAATTAACTATCCAATGTACTGACAAGTTATCACGAATCTGATAAGGGTCTTTTGAGAAAAGGTCAGTAACTGTTTTTGTTATTTCTAGAAGAGTATGGTATTGAGCCCATTCATGATTCAACAGTTTACTAGTAAATGTAAGTGTGAAATATTGTATGTGGATAATTATTTGAAGGTGACATATAAACGCAGGATCTTTTAATGAATTTTAAGGTTTTATTAAATGCTGACTCCAAAACTGACTCCAAAATTGACTTCAAAAAAGACTCCACTCCAAATTTGACTCCAAAATTAACTCCAAACTCGACTCCAAATTTGACTCCAAAAAAGACTCCACTTTAAATTTAACTCCAATACTGACTCCAAAATCGACTCCAGACTCCACTCCACCACTCCACTCCACGACTCCACTCCATATTTTACACGGTGCCAAAACGTATGGCTTTAATCGCCGTGATAGTACAAGTAATTAAGTGTATTGTGTGAGCACATGTAAAGACTTCTGTGATTGCACGTAAAGGTTACCACGGGGATACGTAAAAGCTACCAAAGCGCACTTAAAGGTTACCACGGGGTATAAAGGCTACCGTGTGTGCAAGTAAAGGCTACCATGGGGGTACGTAAAGGCTACCGCGCGTTCACTTAAAATATATATTCCATGTCTCTTTTGTACCACCGTATCTTACTATTTGTAAGTCAATAGATTCTGGTACTATCCACTGACTTTTGCCAAAAAGCTTCTAATGAAAAGAAACAAAAACATTTCCATATTTGCAAGAGAAATATTTTTAAATTGGACAAAGAATGAAAACAATACGACAATATAATAAACTTTCATCTCTGCGTTTACTGCATTCGCGTTTAGTCGTTAATAATAACTAGATTTACATTAACAGACACACGATTATAAAATATGAATGATAAGTTTTATCGGACATATCACAAACCTCATAATTTTATATCTGTGAACACAAAGTAGATATCAAACATGACCTACATTTTACACTAAGTTTAGGTCAGGTAGCATCTAGACTAGCCACTAGACTGATAATAAAGAATTTGTCACAAAATTTTAACTTTGGTAATTTTTCTCTAATTTTATGTCATAGTGACAAATGCAAGTCCATTTAAGAGATTTTCGCAGAGAATTAGTTAATATTATCAGAATATCATATTGAAAATAGGATATAGACTGGCTACATTCAAAATTTAAAATATAAACATTAGAAAAATATCATAGTCTAGAAGCTAGTCTAGGTAGCATCTGGCGTGTTTAACACAAGTTCAGTTTCCAGAGCAACGATCTTTCCTTACTTTTGATAAGGCGTAAAAAAAATTGTTTGTTTCCAGAATCCCGACCTACCCTAAATTTTTGGCCCGACCCTAAATGTTTTATGGCCTTGGAAAATATTTGTTTCAACCTTTTAACAAAATGTTGCAAAACTGCACTTTTTATGTTTTAAACAGTGATGTTAGAAATCAACTTACTGATGCTCTAAAGGCATAACCCCTTATTTGTATTCATTTTTTTACACAAAAATGATTTCCGAAAAGTCTCACTTAATAAAAAAAAATAAAAGAAAATAAAAATTTCCGACCTACCTACCCTAATGTTTTTTGCATGTTACCGGAAACAAACAATGTTTTTGGGCCTAAGTGAACGGTCTGTTGTTTAGGTAATGTTTACTATTAATATAAGTATAATCCAATACAATATATATTGGATAATGATTGATTTTGATAAAGTTAATGGCTTTTTAACCGTTATAGTACTGGTAAGTATAAATATAGAGGATATATGTTTGTTTTGAGTGAATATGGAATATATTTCACTGAGAAGTGAGAAAATTTCAAATATTTTCACAAGCGCGTAGCGCGAGTGAAAATGTGAACATTTTCTCACTTCGAGGTGAGATATATTCAATATTCACGAAAAAACAAACAAATTTTCTTTTTATTTTATGCTCAAGTACGTTGAGATGTGCATTTTGCAACAATTTTTAATCTCAGCGCGGGAAACAGACGCGCGTAAACAGACATGACGTCAGACGTGTTGTGACGATAGAAAGACGCACACAACATAAAGTTCCATTTTATTTTATTTTTTGCTGCATAACGTTATGAAATTCTCATTAAGTAAAATAATTTGAATCGAGAAATATGCTATAAAGAACAAAGTGCGACTACAATTTTCATCCTGTTTTAAGCAAATAATTTAAAGTTCATACACAATGTATGAGGGGGCGGAGCTATATCTCTCACAGTGTGAAAATATAGATTTCATATTTTTACAGTGTGAGTGATGAGATATAGAGGATATTCGTTTTTCTTGAGCAAATATGGAAAATATTTCACTGAGAAGTGAGAAAATCAAATATTTTCACAAGCGCGGAGCGCGAGTGAAAATATGAACATTTTCTCACTTCGAGGTGAGATATATTTCATATTCACGAAAAACAAACAAATTTTCTTTTTATTTTATGCTCAATTACGTTGAGATGTGCATTCTGCAACAATTTTTTAATCTCAGCGCGGGAAACAGACGCGCGTAAACAGACATGACGTCAGACGTGTTGTGACGTTAGAAAGAACAAAGTGCGACTACAATTTTCATCCTGTTTTAAGCAAATAATTTAGAATTCATACACAATGTATGAAGGGGCGGAGCTATATCTCTCACAGTGTGAAAATATAGATTTCATATTTTCACAGTGTGAGTGATGAGATATAAAAATATCTAACTGATAGTATACAGTATTTCATTAGTTAGCATAAACTAAATAAAAATATTTAACTGATAGAATATAGTATTTCATTAGTTAGCATAAAATAAATAGCAATATTTGTATTTTGTAGGTGTGGATTTGATGTCAGTTGGCGTCGCTATAGATGCTATGTCTTAGCATTTTTATTTTATCTTCACCATAGCGTTATGTCAGTTTATATATTCTAATGAGAGATGAAATGAGAAATAATATAAAAGTGTGTTGCGTATTGTAATACACTTTTTGAAATTTTAGTATATTTTTATAGAATACACACGTGCGAATAAAATAAGTCATAATGGTCTTTAATGCTTAGCTCCAAAAATGTGTTTGTCATTGAAATTAGGATTCGGACTCCAGGAATCCACCGACAAAGTTGGCGAAACTAAAGATACCGCTGAGGAAGCTAAATGAATGATATTTGGCATTGACAATAATAATTAAATGAAATGACAATAATAATTAAAAAAATGGTAATCACAATTTAATATTAAGATAATGAACGAATATATTTACAACTCGATTTTTTTCAATGGAAAATTAGCGCTGTCGGAGTATTGAAGCCCAGCCGCCTAAGTGCCAGACCACCTCACAACCACTACGCCATTCTTAGTAGTGGTTCTTATCTAAAGGAAAACATATGCTTGTTTCCCCATTTGATAAGATGAGCCTACAAACTGAACTCTCAAGTGTCAAAATCAAACTCTATTTACAGTGAGCTTGTTGAGTCAAGCTAACCCAGAATAATTGTGTTACATTTCTAACAATTATATGTTTTGCCACAAAATCATTTAACAATGCTAATTTGCAAAATTGTTATTACCTTCATTTGCCTATCTTGATTTAGAAATAATACAATTCCAAATCTACACGGAGTTTTAAAACTTTCCCTTTGGCAGGATTCTTAAAATATCATGAATATTTTTCAAATGGATACATATAACTAAAAATCATAATTAAATCAAAAGCACTATTCAGTTTTTAGTTCGAATTTTCGAAGAAAAAGTAGAGGTATTGCACTCTCCCCAGCTTCGGCGTCGGCGTCGGCGTCGGTGAGGCCGTCGCCGTCGCCGTTGGTTAAAGGTTTTGATAAAGTCAGATATCTCTGTTACTATTAAAGCTATTGACTTGAAACTTAAAATAGCTATTTACTATCAGAGTCTACAAAAGAAGAAACAATCCCAATAACTCTGATTGAATTTTGAGTTATGCCTCTTTTAAAATTTGAATTTTTTGGTTAAATTTTTTGATAAAGTCAAATATCTCTGTTATTAACAAAGATTTTGACTTGAAACTTAAAAGAATTATTTACTATCAAAGTCTACACCAGGAGAAACAATCTCCATATCTCTGTTTGAATTTTGACAGAGTTATGGCCCTTTTTAATTTAGAATTTTTTGGTGAAAGTTTTTAACAAAGTCAAATATCTCTGTTACTATCAAAGCTTTTGACTTGAAACTTAAAATAGTCATTCACTATCAAAGTCTACACCAGGAGAAACAATCCCCATAACTCTGATTGAATTTTGACACAGTTATGCCCCATTTTAACTTAGATTTTTTTTGTTAAAGTTTTTGATAAAGTCATATATCTCTGTTACTTTTAAAGCTTTTGACTTGAAACTTAAAATAGTTATTTACTATCAAAGTCTACACCAGGAGAAACAATCCCCATAATTCTGACCTGAATTTCGACAGAGTTATGCCCATTGTTAACTTAGAATTTTTTTTGGTTAAAGTTTTATAAAGTTGTTACTGGCAAATCCCTAATTCAAAGTCAAGCACTGAGAAAAGTCGAGCGTGCTGTCTTACGGACAGCTCTTCTTTTTTAAAGTTTTGATTAAAAGGGGTGGGATGAAGGGTAATTAAGTGTGCAACTCACTAAATAGTTTTGTATCTTACTTTTTATACGCCCGTAGGGACGTATTATGTTATGACCCCAGTGTTTGTCTGTCCGTCCGTCTATCCGTCCGAACGTCCGTCCGTCCGTTAGCAATTTCGTGTCCACTCTGTAACTCTTGAAACCCTTGAAAGATTTCGAAGAAACTTGACAAAAATGTTCATCACATCAAGACGACGTGGTGAGTGCATGTTTTGAATGGCTCGCTTCAAGGTCAAGGTCACACTCAGGGGTCAAAGGTCAGATCAGCTGGTTTCGTGTCTGCTCGGTAACTCTTGAACTGCTTGAAGGATTTTAAAGAAACTTGGCACAAATGTTCACCAAATCGAAACGACGTACAAAACACATGTTTCGGATGGCTCGCTTCAAGGTGAAGGTCACACTTAGGGATCATACCTTCGGGAGTTATACCATATTGCTCCACATTGCGGTGCTCTTCTTTATTTATATTTAGTGAATTACTGTCAAATTGAATTGCCTTATAAGAGTTTATAATAAATCCTCAGACATACCCCTTTAAAGCCTGAATTTTAATTTATTTTTAATACATTTCAGAGCCTTCGCAGCAGTTGAAGCAGTCATGAGACATTTAATATCAAGGAACCTTAAAAAACCGAGCAGTGGTATTGGAGGCTTTTTGGTTTCTGTATGTAGTTTTCTTGTTCTGTCTTTGCATTTATTTAAAGATATCGTTCCTTAGACACATTTTTTCCTTGTGACCCTTAATTTCGAAACCGTTTTCTTCCTGTCCATTATTTACAATGTTAAAGTATCACGGCTACGATCGGCTAACAGCTGATATATCATTATTATAAAGAAACCTGTCTATTTCTTATCAGAAAACGGTTAAATTTGTAAATTCCAATTAGTCTAATTTGACTAAACTGCGCTACCGGACAAACCTATAATGGAGTGAAAACAGTCCTTGATTCCATGAATGTATTGATATGTTTAGACTGAAGGGATAGCACATGTCTTTTTCTTATTACAAAATCTACAGAACAGTTGGTTGGTGCCCGAACCCGGTAGGGCAAGGGTCCAACGTATCACGAGAGATTCTGTGAAATACGACTGTCACTTAGTTTTCACGCCACTTTCATACTTAGTGTATGTATACTTCATATTCCACAATTATGAGCTGGTATCTGGGCATAAAGAGCGGAGTCACACATATCGCTGTATATAGCTGCACACTAACTTATTTGTCCTGCGTGCATCCCTACAACAAATACTTTACAGCGTGCAAAGATTAATACATTTTGGCCGTTAAAACACATTTAACGTAACTTAATTCATAATTACCTTTGCAAGCCAGTAATGAATTTGATAGAAAGCTTATTGTTGGAATACCATAATACCATAAGTTCTATACTCTTATGTTGATGACATGCAAAGAAATGTCATAACTTCGTTTCTTCTCTTACTCCAGAAATTTTTTGTCAAGAAAAACAGAATACTTGAGGCAGCTGCTGCTCACTTATGTAACATAAATCCAGATCACCAGGTACTTGAAGTAGGATTTGGACCTGGGCTTGGTTTGAAGGAAGTTTTCAATAAGGTGTCAAGTAAGTCGAAAAGCAAGACAAGTTCTAAATATGTGGATATTTTATACGGAGGCGGCTAGACCTTCACATGGCGGTTGCAAAATTAGTGGTGTAAATCATTGACGTACATCATCTTCGAATCATACAACAAACTATCCAGTATTACCCACAGTACTACTTAGATTTTAAAAGAATTAACCACTGTCCAGGACGTACAAATAAAACTATGGTTTCTGCTAGTCTTAGCTGTACACAGTTATGTAATATAGAACCAAACAATTATTGCCTTGAAATCAGTTATTGTCCTTGCTTTGTACAATGATTTTGAAAACCACTCTGAGAAAGAAATGTTGCTACTGGTCATTTACAAAATTATTCTTTGGAATAACCAGACACTGGAATTCTGGGACCTGTCAATACCCAAAGAAGCTTAACAGAAGCTTTAACAGTTTATGCCCCGGACGGTTCCTTGTCACTGCACTCCCTCTTACTGACCTCTATCAATATGTTAAGATGAAGTGAATATTTTACATTCTATTCAAGTTATACCCCGGACAAGGTTTTCAAAAAAGGGTAATAATTAAAAAACGGGGCAACCTGGAGTTATGATGTCTTGTCACTGCACTCCCTTTCACTGACCAATATCAATATGTAAAGTATGAAGGCAATACCTTTTATAGTACCCGAATTATGCCCTAGACAAGGTTTTCAAAAAAGGGAGATAATTAAAAAATGGGACAACCTGGAGTTATGATGTCTTGTCACTGCACTCCCTCTTACTGACCTCTATTAATATGTAAAGTATGAAGTTAAAACCTTTTAAAGTATTTGAATTATGCCCTGGACAAGGTTTTCAAAAAAAGGGAGATAATTCAAAAATGGAACCACCTAGAGTTATGGTTTCTTGTCATTGCATTTTCTCTCAATGAGCTCTATCATTGTATGAAGACACAACTTGGTATCCTCAATACTTTTGAGTTATTCTCCGGACAAGATGTGTGACGGATGGACAGACGGACTCTTTTGTTCTCTCTATTGTTCTTTTAGCCACGTTAAAAGAAAACAGCCAAATAAAAGCTGACGGAATGAATAACATCAAAGAACAAGGGTGCCATAGTCACAAAATACGCCCGTCGAGAGCTTGTTAGAAGGAAATGTTTTGTTACAGAGCTTATGATTAAAATATAATGAGAGTAGCTTCAAAAAGTACGAAACCAAGGGCTATCATTACAAACGATGGATGCTGCCCGAATTGCATATTTGTCAGTGGATGTTTAGCTAAGATTTTAGTCTTAGTAGGTCTCTAGTCCAGGTACCTACACAACAAGTCTTGAGATCGTAGGTCAAAGCATAGGCGAGTTTTGAGGAGAAGTTGACCTTTAACATCTAAGTGTGACATTGACCTTAGACCTAGGGACCTGATTCTTGCGCGTGACACTCCGTCTCATGATGATGAGCAATTGTGCTAAGTAACATCAAAATTCCTCAATGCATGAAGAAGAAATGCTCCGGACAAAGTCATTCTTGAATTTGACCTTTGACCTCTAAGTGTGACCTTGACCTTAGACCTAGGGACTTCGTCTCATGGTGGTGAACATTTGTGCCAAGTCACATAAAAATCCCTCCATGCACGAAGAAGAAATGTTCCGGAAAAAGTCATTCTTGTATTTGACCTTTGGCCTCTAAGTGTGATCTTGACCATGGATCTAGAAACCTAGTTCTTGCGCATGACACTCCGTCTCATGGTTGTAAACATTTGTGCCAAGTTACATCAAAATCCCTCCATGTATGAAGAGGAAATGCTCCGGGCAAAGTCATTCTTATACCTGACCTTTGGCCTCTACGTTTGATATTGACTTGAGACCTAGGGACCTGGTTCTTGCGCATGACACTCCGTCTTATGGTAATAAACATTTGTGCCAAGTTACATCTAAATCCCTCCATGCATGAAGGAGACATGCTCCGGACAAAGTTGTCATTATTGTATCTGACCTTGACATCACAATTCGACCTTGACCTTAGACCTAGGGACCTGTTCCTTGCGCATGACACTCCGTCTCATGATGGTGAACAGTTGTGCAAAGTTACATCAAAATCCTTCCAAGCTTGAAGAAGAAATACTCCGAGCGAATTTGACCTTTTACATTTAAGTGTGACGTTTACCTTACCTTGTTCCTGCGCATGTAACTCCGTCTCATGATGGTGAACATTTGTGCCAAGTTACATCAAAATCTCTCCATGTATGAAGAAGAAATGCTCCGGACAAAGTTTGTGGACGCCGTCCACCCGCCAAGGGCGTTCACATAATACGTCCCGTCTTCCAGACGGGCGTATAAAAATGTACAGTTACCTATTGTTCCTATAACGGCCTAAGTATGCAAATGCAAGCAAGGACAGACAAACGGACAAGGTGGCGATTATATGCTCCCACTCCGGGAAGCATAAAATAGTCATATTTTCGTCGCCAAAACTTTACCTACCATTTCCGAGCAATAGGTATTTTGAGTCATCTGTGGGCTTTCAGATAAAAAATGAGTCTATGTAACTGTTACTGAGGTTTTCTTTCAGCGAGAGTATTGTTAACATCACTTCTACATGTCATAATTTTTTTATTTTATCATATATCAACTAGGCTATATCAAAGAACGACTTTTATTTATGACTAAATTTAACTTGAATTTACTCTTGACAAGTCTTTACTTCTTGCTTTTAAAATCTTTCTGTGCTATTGCTATTTATCAAACTTGTTGTTTGTTTTCTTTTAGAGGGTTCAGGTACTGTTCATGGCATTGACATCTCACAGAAGAGTTTCAGTCTAGCAAACAAAAACTTAAAACAGGAAATAGGAACTGGAAAAATCAAGTTACATCTTGCTTCAGTGACGGATATTCCATACGACTCGTGTACATTTGACAGTATATTTCACTGTAATTGTTACTATTTTTGGCCCAACATGGATGATGCAGTCACTGAATTGCATAGGGTTATTAAACCAGATAAATCAATGGTTGCAACCCTATCTCTTCCGAGAATGAAAATGGTTCAGAAACATGGATTTATGCAATACGGAAATATAGATCCAGAGAGGTATATGACTTCACTTGAAAAAAATGGTTTCTACGACGTTGTTATGAAAACAATTCCATTTGAAGACAAAGAAATTGATGCGATTATTGCTAAAGCAAGAAAATAAATCTTTCTTGCGGCGGGACGTCAAAAAGCGTCCAAATCCGTTGATTTGTCATACGCAATTAAAAATGCAGCATTGGCAACTCCAAAGTTTTAGGAATTCGAGTTAAGCTGCAAGTAACATTAAACTAAGGTAAAACTATATAATGTGTTATGAATAGGTTCAGTTATTCATATTGTACAAACCGTAAAAGTTGCATGTAAAGTCTACTGATTATTATATAATACGTTGTTGAAAAAAAACTATTTGACTACGCTTAAGATTATGTCGCAAACCGAAGGATGTACAATGCTTAAAAAATAGTCAGGATTTTTTTATAATTTAAATGTTCAACTTTGAAATCGATAGGTTGGTATACTTTTTTACCATGGCTTAACTCTAAGGATTAACGTATGGCCAGTTCAGCAAGTATATATAGAAGATCATGAATATCACAGACTGACTGCTTGACCTATATCTTGTACATAAATAAATATTAATCTAAAGATGTGCTCTATTGAACTACATTATTTATTGAGCCTATTCTATATGAATGAATGAGTGATATGAAATTTACGGGATCATCTCCCGAAACTATTCATACTAGCACAACGTCCCCTTTATTTTCTTAAACACTAAAATAAACTTACCTTTTGTAATATTTCACTGTATCATAGGGACCAGTAGGGGGATGGTCTATTTTCTTCAAACTGGTATTACAAGTGTGTAATAACCGTCTGAGAAGATATCCATACATTTGCTTCAAGAAAACGAACAGAAAAAGGGGTGTTGAATAGTTTGCAGTGAAATCCAAGTCAACTGAAGTCAGGTATTCTCATATTTCCGCATTTCAGAAAGCGGTCCGCAGAATAAATACCCTACTTTCGTTTTCAAGTAAACAAGTCGAAAACTTGCGAATATATGCACGAAAAGTGTCTTATTTTATGCAAAATACATTCCTCGAGTGAATTAATGCCCATTTCACCCCCGGTTTACGCACAAATGTGCTAAAAATTGAAAAATTAGGGACTTCTTTGACTACACCACGGAAGCATATTTTTGACCGAATAACTGCTATATAACCTGAACTGGCATACTATAGTAGGTTGTCCCCCTTAAAAGTAACCCGATTTCCCGATTGATAAAATTTTGAGCAATAGATTCTTTAGGGAAGCTATTTTCACTGGTTTTACGTATTTTTTTCAATTTGTGAATGTTTTAGCAGATATGACATTATACATCAATTTCTCCTCTTCAATTTGATGTAAAATATTTATTCTTACTGAATATATTCTTGCCTCCAATTTTGTTTCAAACGTATCACCATAACTTAAATTGAGCATATAATGAAAGTCACTACAATTTACAATTTCTTTCACTTTAGAGGCCAATTTAAATCATGTTATTAGCACATATGTAGATGTTCTTACCTTACGAACATTATAATAACATACTTACAACTTTAATAACGTGAAAACTTGCTTCTTGCTTCCATTTAACGTCAAAGTTAATCAAGAAACTAAAACTGGCGGATTTCTTAAAGCTCTGTTATAACTTACGCGGTGTTAATTTACAGAACTACATGCACCAGCAATTGGTAAATTCAATTCAGGGATATGAAATGATAACGTTCATAATAATAAGAATAAAGAGAACAGAACATAACAGAACAGAACAGGAAAAGAGTGTTATTTTATTTGCATTTTCGGCGAAGGGGATGGGAATGGGTACATTTATTTAGACAAGCAATTAATAGCCTGCTATTTTAGCAAGGAAAACCCAAGCTTGAAAACAAACTCACAAAAAAATCGTTTGAAATAGCATTCTTTCCATGGTTAGTTCAGTAGGATTATCCGTAGTGCGACCTTCATTTTCCTCACGGTTTTGCTTGTGAATAGCGCGCAAAATATTCTCTGTTATAGCTCAGGTAAATTTCATTCCATGACTGAACTGTAAAATCAGGGCAAACAGATCAATATGAATCATTAAAGGCACTTTAGGACTATTTTCATAGTCGTTACTCAAACTCACACTTGACTCACATTTGACTTAAACTTGGGTAAGTATTACTCAAATGGGCATTGAGTAGATCTTGCGGGAGTGTGAATGGAGTTTGAATGTCATATTCATAAATGCCACCCAATCTTACTTTCGGATGAACAACTCGAGTGTTTGTTTCATTGTACACAATGGATTTAGCGGATTATAACGGTATATATGACAATAACATCAAAGGTATGCAAAAGTGCTGATCGTTTTGTGTAGCTGTATTTGGCAAAGTCGGAAGTTGTCATCTTATTGCTTGTCTGTATGTTTATCCGTCCGTCCGTACATTTGTTTTATAATAGCGTCCATCGGTCCGTCAGTCAGTCAGTCTACACATCTGTTTTAGTAGAATGAAATTTATATTTAAAAATACATGAGCTTATTTTCGCTGAAATAGAAATTTATTATTACAACTGAGTTAACAACAAAACTCGTGTCATTAATTGTTGGTGTTTCCCGAAAGCCAGCCCGTGTATATTTCAACTATTACTAATATATCATTTATAAAATAAATGTTTCCGGTGTCATTTAAATGATGAAATTTAGTAAATATAGGTTTTCTTATTGACATATTAAACTGGAGGGAATGTTTACCTTTTCAGTATATAGGCTTGTTAAATGTAAATATTTGTTAAAACGATGTGTGTTTCTGGGAGTGACTGGTGAGCCCCGTTAGGCCTATATCTAATTTTATATAGTTTGCATCAATTTACTGTTTATTAATTATACCCACACCAAACATGTTTGTGGAAGGGGTTGTGGGGGGGGGGGGGGCGGCTATATAGGAGTCAGTTTTGTCTCGTCCCGTCCCGTCGCGTCGCGTCCCGATATCTATTATCTCAGTTACTACTATATGGATTTGATTCAAACTTAAAATAGATTTATCACCTTATCACCCACATCATGTGACACAAGGTGCATAACTCTGACACCAACTTTTCATGAATTATGCCCCCTTTTACTTAGAATTTAAGGTTAATGTTGATGCATTTTCACTATATCTCAGTTATTACTAAATGGATTTTATTCAAACTTAAAATAAATGTTCCACCTTATCACCCACATCATGTGACACAAGGTGCATAACTCTGACACCAATTTTGCATGAATTATGCCCCCTTTTACTTAGAATTATGTCTCCCACCACATAGTGGTGTGGGAGACATATTGATTTACTCCAGTCCGTGTGTCTGTCTGTCTGTCTGTCTGTCTGTCTGTGTGTCTGTCTGTCTGTCACAAAGCTTGTCCGCACTCTAAGTTGAACATTTCTCATCTGATTTTCACCAAACCTAAACAAAAAGTGTTTGACCATAAGACCTCAGCCAAGTTCGATAACTAGCCAAATCGGTCCAGGCGTATTGGAGTTATGGCCATTGAATTACCAAAAATCAGCCTTTTTAATCTTGTCCGCACTCTAAGTCGAACATTTCTCATCCGATCTTCACCAAACTTGAACAAGATGTGTTTGACCATGAGACCTCAGCCAAGTTCGATAATTAGCCAAATCAGTCCAGGCATTTTGGAGTTATGGCCCTTGAATTACCGAAAAATCGGCCTTTTTACTCTTGTCCGCACTCTAACTCGAACATTTGTCATCCGATCTTCACCAAACTTGAACAAAATGTGTTTGACCATGAGACCTCGGCCAAGTTTGATAACTAGCTAAATCGGTCTAGGCATTTTGGAGTTACGACCCTTGAATTATCAAAAAATCGGCCTTTTTACTCTTGTCTGCTCTTTCAGTCGAACATTTCTCATCCAATCTTCACCAAACTTGAACAAAATGTATTTTGGCCATAAGACCTTAGCCAAGTTCGATAACTAGCCAAATCCGCCCAGACACTTTTGATTTATGGCCCTTGAATTACTGATTGGATCATCTCGTCCAGACCATCTAATTGGATCTACTTGTCGAAACCATCAAGAGAAACTAGACATTTTTGATAGGGGCAGTTGTGGGAGACATGCGCTTTTCTCATAAGCGTCTCTAGTTTAAGGTTAATTTTGATGCATTTTCACTATATCTCAGTTATTACTAAATGGAATCGATTCAAACTTGAAATAGATGTGACACAAGATGAGTAACTCTGACACCAATTTTTCATGAATTATGCCCCCTTTTACTTAGAATTTAAGACTAATTTTGATGCATTTTCACTATATATCATTCTGATTGGCTTAGAGCCAAAGGGAAGTAACCTTTTTTAACTTTGGTACTGAGTTACTTCCCCTTAAATTCCATGAATTAGTCTATTTTTAGAAATTCTATTTTTAGATTTTCAAAATTTTAGGTATTTTTCTGACTTTTTTATTATTAGTCCTGTGTAAAAAGTAAAAACATTTTTCTGTGGTAACATGTGTCTGTATGACACTTTTTGTATTCATTTTAGTGTATCTCTTATATCAGAGATTTTTATATTTACGTTTTATATTATTCTAAGTATTTTTAAAAATTCTTATGGTTGATGGTTGCCATTCTTCTGTGACAAGACCGTATGGTGGGGGTATAAGTCACTCCTGTGACAGTTCTAGTTTGTTTTGTTTTTTGTTGGGTTTTTTTTTTCGTATTTGGTAAAACATGGATTTTTGACTGAAGAAAGAACATTTCTTTTTCAAATTACCTTACACAAATATGTACTTTCGATTTAATATATACACGACACTGTTATCTTACCTTCAAATGAATTAACTATTGTAAAATTATCATCTAAACTTGCATTATGATATTTGAAAAACACTCCAACTGTCCCCAGGACCTCCCTCAGCATTCACAACTACACTACACAGACTCTTCTTTAACAGTGTCCGATATTTAAATGTTGATAGAAATGCTGCACAGAAAACTCGCTATGTTATGATATATACTAACCTTGTTATGAAATTATAAAATATTAAATCTAAAAGCAGTTTCGAAACGAAGAACATAACTTTTTTAATCTGACTTGGAGCCTGATTATTTTTTTCTCAGTGATTTGGGAGTCAGACATTATTTTTCAATAGGTTGAAGCCAGAATATATCAATGGTCGGACCCTCAGAATTATTACATATACAATACAATAACACTTATGAATGACAGGTTAAGCGTACTATCCGGCAAGGGATACCTGACAGTCATGTCACTATGTGTTCACATTCCAGTGTTAACCTTATATTGTACTAGATTATCATTATGTTTCTTTACCTATAGCCTGCATAAATACGTAGCCCAGAGGATAACGGCGCTGTCATAGTAATCGAAAGGTACCGAGTTCGAACCCGGTCAGTGGAACTTTTTCCCGCACGGTATTTTTTTTCAATTGTATATAGAGCGCATTGTCTTCACTGTTTGCTCCAGCGACGAGGACATCGACACAGCGAGTGACACAGAATGCTTTGACAGTGAGACAGACACAGCTGACTGTGACAGTGAGACAGAGACAGCTGACAGTGACGGTGAGCCAGACACAATTGACTGACGGTGAGACAGACACAGTTGACTGTGACAGTGAGACAGAGACAGCTGACAGTGACGGTGAGACAGACAAAGTTGACTGACGGTGAGACAGACACAGTTGACTGACGGTGAGACAGACACAGTTGACAGTGAGACAGAGACAGCTGACAGTGACGGTGAGACAGACAAAGTTGACTGTGACAGTGAGACAGAGACAGTTGACAGTGACGGTGAGACAGACAAAGTTGACGGACGGTGAGACACAGTTGACTGACGATGGGACAGACGCAGCTGACTGACAGTGAGACAGAGACAGTTGACTATGACAGTGAGACAGAGATAGCTGACAGTGACGGTGAGACAGACAAAGTTGACTGACAGTGAGACAGACACAGTTGACTGTGACAGTGAGACTGAGACAGCTGACAGTGACGGTGAGACAGACACAGATGACTGACGATTGGACAGACGCAGCTGACTGACAGTGAGTCAGACACAGTTGACTGTGACAGTGAGACAGAGACAGCTGACAGTGACGGTGAGACAGACAAAGTTGACTGACGGTGAGACAGACACAGTTGATTGACGATGGGACAGGCGCAGCTGACTGACAGTGAGACAGACAAAGTTGACTGTGACAGTGAGGCAGACACAGCTGACATTTCCGGTGAGACAAAGTTGACTGACAGTGAGACAGACACTGTTGGCTGTGACGGTGAGACAGAGACAGCTGACAGTGACGGTGAGACAGACAAAGTTGACTGACGGTGAGACAGACACATTTGACTGACGATGGGACAGACGCAGCTGACTGACAGTGAGAAAGACACAGTTGACTGACGGTGAGACAGACACAGTTGACTGTGACAGTGAGACAGACACAGTTGACTGTGACGGTGAGAAAGACACAGTTGACTGACGATTGGACAGACGCAGCTGACTGACACTGAGTCAGACACAGTTGACTGACGGTAAGACAGACACAGTTGACTGTGACAGTGAGACAGAGACAGCTGACAGTGACGGTGAGACAGACAAAGTTGACTGACGGTGAGACAGACACAGTTGACTGACGGTGAGACAGACACAGTTGACTGTGACAGTGAGACAGAGACAGCTGACAGTGACGGTGAGACAGACACAGTTGACTGACGGTGAGACAGACACAGCTGACTGACGAAAGGACAGACGCAGCTTACTGACAATGAGACAGACACAGTTGACAAACGGTGAGACAGGCACATGTTGCATTCTGTAACATTTGGTATATTTTATAATAAAATGAATATTTTATAAAAACATTAAACAAGAGGGCTCTGAAGGCCCTGTATCGCTCACCTGAAGACAGTAGGTCAGTAGGTCACATTCATGGTCACTGGAGTCAGTTTTAATATCGGTGTGCAAAACTGTACATGTCATCCAAATTTCAAGGCTGTATCTTAAAAAAAAAAGTAGGTCAGTAGGTCACATTCCACATGACCCAGATTCGAACTTGACCTAAAGATCATCAAGGTTAACATTCTGACCAAGTTTCATGAAGATACAGTCATAAATGTGGTCTCTATAGTGTTAACAAACTTTCCTTTGATTTAACCTGGTGGCCTAGTTTTTGAACCCACCTGACCCAGATTTAAATTTGATCTAAAGATTATCAAGTTTAACATTCTCACCAAGTTTCATTAAGATATATTCATAAATGCAACCTCCAGAGTGTTAACAAGCTTTACCTTTGATTTGACCTGGTGACCTAGTTACTGACCCCACTTGACCTTGCTTTGAACTTGACCTAAAGATCATCAAGACTAACATTCTGACCAAGTTTCAAAGAGATATAATAAATGTGGCCGTTATAGTGTTAACAAGCTTTACATTTGATCTGACCTGGTGACCTAGTTCCTGACTCCACCTGACCCAGATTTAAACTTGACCTAAAGATCATCAAGGTTAACATTCCGACCAAGTTCCATTAAGATATAGTCATGAATTTGGCCTCTAGTGTGTTAACTAGCTTTTCCTTTGATTTGACCTGGTGGCCTAGTTTTTGACCCACCTGACCCAGATTTTAACTTGACCTAAAGATGATCAAGGTTAACATTCTGACAAAGTTTCATTAAGATATAATCATAAATGTGGCCTCTAGTGTGTTAACAAGCCTTACCTTTCATTTGTCATGGTGACCTAGTTTCTGACTGCACTTGACCTAGATTTTAACTTGACCTAAAGATCATCCAGATTAACATGCTGACCAATTTTCATGAAGATACAGTTCTAAATATGGCTTCTAGAGTGTTAACAAACTTTTCCTTTGATTTGACCTGGTGACCTCGTTTTTGACTCCACCTAACCCATATTCAAACTTGACCTAAAGATCATCAAGATTAACATTCTGACAAAGTTTCATGAAGATACAGTCATAAATGTGGCCTCTAGAATGTTAAAAAGCGTTTCCTTTGATTTGACCTGGTGACCTAGTTTTTAAACCCAGATGACCCAATATCAAACTCGTCCAAGATTGTATTGAGAGTAACATTCTGACATAGTTTCATTAAGTTTGGGCAAAAATTGTGACCTCTAGAGTGTTTACAGTCAAATTGTTGACGACGGACTGACGACGGACGACAAATACAGGGCGATCACAAAAGCTCACCTTTGAGCACGTCGTGCTCAGGTGAGCTAAAAACAAACAAAAGCAACAACCAAAAACATATAAAAAAAAAACAACAACATTTTTCCTAAAAAAGGAAAGCAAATCTAACAGCTTTCCAACTATATTTTTTGCTACAAAAAATACATAAATATACCTCGGCTACCACCAGTTTCAAACTAGCATCGCCTACGTGACAAGCAGTCCATACATCCGATGGGTCATGCCTTACTTGGAATATCTCAATTGATAAGGCCATATTTCTGTCTATTATAAGTATATGTTTCTGTTGGGGATATACTAAAAGTAACCGTAACACAAAGTAGATATCTATGGTGGCATATTTCTGCATCGACTTAAAGACGCGCCACAATATAACTGTATTCTTTTGTATTTCCATGATGGTAATTATACATGCTTTGCATGAAGAAAATGAGAAATAACAAATATCTAGTTACAAATTGAAAGTGACATATATAATGCCAAGAGAATGTGTTTAATGTCTAAATATATTATAAAATTAATGTAGTAGTATACACAGTACTTGATGTATTAGGTGAGTTTAGACCACGCTTTGTTTCTACAGTGTAAGATAGTTATTATTTTATGTTTATAAAACTATACTGGCCAGAGAATGACTGAATTAGTTTGCTGATGAAGTTGTGAAAACACATTAAGGGGACGCACACTTTGAAATTAGAAAAAAGTGGGTGGGGTATTATAAAATTTACCTGCAAAAAAGTACAAGGTTTTGGTAAATGAAATGAATACTGTTTCAACTGTTATAATCACACAAAGGATTGCTCACTAAAATAAAAATGAGAAAAACTGAAACAAGAAAGTTATTGTTGAATTACATAAGACTTCTTGTGTACATTCAAAGTCAACAATTAAGACATTTTGGTGCGAAAATAACAATGCTTCACCTTGTCCAAACATTTATCAATGTCCTACAGATTCTAATTTTAAGAAAGAATGTGAAATAAGTTCACTGTCTTGCTTTTCACTTAGCATATGTGAGCTAAAACACATTATTTAGTTTGTTTACAAAGTAGTGCATAAGAAAAGATACGGTGGTCGAGGAATGCCACATTCCAAAACTAAAAAAGTATATTCCCCTTAATACATTAAACATTTATCGTTACAGAAGTCTAGTGGCTTACAATAAAGGCCTAGAAATGATGCCATTATTAATTTTTAACTTGGTATTCATGAACTACAATACACTTAAATATCAAAACACATTCAACAAACTTTTGAAAATGTATTGTCTTAAAAATCCCTAAAATAAGGTATGAAATTTGGTTGAGAGGTCCAGTCAATGTGTATATGTGCAAAAGTAACATTCTAATCTTGTTCACAGAAGATACTAATAAACAGCAGGAATATCAATGATCAAAACTGGACGAATATATAGTTATCCTCACTTTAATGTCATTTATAATGTGTCCTTGAATTCTCCACCATACTTTTCATAGCTCTGTTTGCACGAGTTGCACGAGAATGCTGTTATTCACGTAAAAAAACGGTGTCAAATAAGTTGTAAATGCAATATCGTCTAAACGTAATTAATGGATTATGCAGTTCAAGATAAACTTTATCTCATAACGTAACGAACATGTATAATGTTGTAACAACAAATTTACTTACACTGATTTAAGTAGCAGTCGGTTTATAAGTGACTCTATTGACTCATTTTGTGTTTTGTTATTGTTGTCAAAAAGTATAACGGAAGTGCCGCACAACTGAATCGGAAACCAGTTTAATGCGCAAAGTAGTCCACTGTAAGTAATATTTTTTGACAAATGTCCACAGAAATTAATAATTTTATAATATTAAAGACGAATATCTGAATAGGATTCATTATTTGATGAGAAATTATAATCATCGACATTTTTTTTTTAAAAATCGTACACGTGCTGACACCTAAGTTGTCTCCCGTTGTTTATTAGAGTTACCTTTCGTCCGGCGCAGTAATACATTTGCAGTGAATCGCCGAGAAGACGTTGGAAAATTAAAAACCATGTAAATAAACTAAAATTAACCACCTTTTCAAGATGAATTTCAAGTGATCGACATTATGCATTTAACCCGCCTGACCTGTGTAGCATCTTAGATATCTGTTCTAAGGTATTCATTGTGTAGAATGTCATGTTGTGCACTTGCAATGCTAATCCCACTCTAATTTGTTTGTTTACATTTTTTATCAATGAGAAATATGGCGTCCATCCCGAAATGAACTGACGTGGCGTTAAATTTTTACATGTTTAAGCAAACCTGGTGTGTTAGAAAGAAAATCTCATCCCTTCAACATTATTTGGAACACTGTTATTGTAAAAAACCTGTTTTTTCCTTACACAAAAGCTTAATATTTTGTGTTGAATGTACTTTCACAAAGACCTCTGTTTTCCTATTGCATTCATAGTACCACATCCTTATCCACAAAATACTGAATATTACAGGTGTCCATCAGTATTATATCAGTTTAGGGATATGTTTTTTATTTTCCCACCATTGATTTCTTGAATATGCACCCCTTCCGCATTTCTGTATGAACTGTGAATGTAGCAATATGCGTCCCCTTAATTCAGGGAAGGCCTAAATTGTCCACCTATCATCTTGTAGAATAGCTGTATTATACCAGTATTATCGCGCTAAGTGAGTGAAAAAAAATAACGATAGTGCCTATGGTGGCATATTTCTGCATCCACTTAAGCAGATAGTTTTCGCGAAAATTCGTATAGTTTTCGTGAAAATCTAAAAACCTTTCATGAATAGAAATTCTTGTTTTTAAGTGAAAAAAATTGTGCCAACTATTGCATGCGATAATAAATAAATGGTTCAGATATTTTTTGCGAAAAGTACTGTTTTTTTTTTTTTTCTTTTTCGAAAGTTAATAAAATTTTCATGAAAATTTTTTGATTATCGTATGCAGAAATATGCCACCATAGTACGATATCAAACATGATCTACATTTTTCACTCATCCTGAACCAGGCGAAATATAGATCGGGTAGCGTCTTGCGTCTGGCGTTTTTTAACACAAGTTCAGTTTCGGGGTTAACGGTGTTCCATTGAACGGTCTGTTGTTAAGGTAATGTTTACTAATGAAAATAAGTATGGTTCAGTACAGTTTATATTGGATAATGATTAATTTTGATAAAATGCATAGCATTGATAACCGTGATAGTACAGGTAAGTATAGATATCGTAATATTTTTGTTTTGTAGATGTTGGTTTGATATCCGTAATCGTCTCTATATGCTCTATATCTTTTAATATTTTATTTCATCTTTAACAGAGCGTTATGTAAATTTATATATTTTTATGAGAGATGAAATGAAAAATAATTTATAAGTGTGTTGCGTATTGTAATATCCTTTTGGAAATATTAATGTACATTTTTATTGAACACACACGTGTAATTAAGATAAGTAATAATTTTCTATAATGCTTAGCTCCAAAAGAAAATGTGTTTGTCATTGTAATTTAAGACTCTGACTCCGGGAATCCACTAACAAAGTCGGCGAAACTCAAGATACCGCTTATGAAGCAAAATGAATGAAATTTTGCATCGAAATGATATTTACTTGTACAATACAGAAATAATTTTAAATAAATAATATTAAAATGATGAAATTTATATAATCAAACCTCAATTTTTTTTTCAATGAAAAATTAGCTCCGTCTGACTATTTAAGCCTTGGTGCCAGACCATCGCACAACCACTACGCCATTCTAAGTAGTTATCATCAATAGTGTATTTGAGAGACGAGCCTAAAAGTGTCAAAATTTAACTATTTAATATATTGAGCTTGTTTTCGAGGCAAGCTGACCCAGAATAATTGTGTTACATTTGCATTTACAATTATATGCTTCGCCAAAATTCATTAGCAGTGCAAATTTGTAGAATCTGTTTGATTTGGAAATAAATGTATTCAAACCTACGCGCAGTTTTGAAACTCGTCCATTGGTATGACTGTTAAGATATCATGATTATCTATCACATGGAAGTTTATAATTGAAATAGATACAGAAATCAAAAGCACTACATATTTTTCTTGGATAAAAGAGAATAAGCGTGTTACTTGTAAATGTAATAAGCTTTATTAATACTGCCCACAACACACTAAATAGCTTTGTACCTTACTTTTTTATTTTCAAATACTGTTAATAAGAGTTTAATATAAATCAGCACACCCGCTTAGCTCAATATAGGGACAGCACAGATCTACGGATCGCGGGTTTGTGGGTTAGATCTCTGAACTGAGCGTATGTTCTCCGTGACGATTTGATAAAAGACATTGTGTCTGCAAAATCATTCATCCTTCACCTCTGTTTCATGATGTGAGGAAGTTGGCAAATACGTGCGGAGAACAGGTTTGCAATGGTGCACAATTCAGGA
Organism: Mercenaria mercenaria; assembly: GCF_021730395.1. Lineage (NCBI taxonomy): Eukaryota > Metazoa > Mollusca > Bivalvia > Venerida > Veneridae > Mercenaria > Mercenaria mercenaria. Next base: position 12,237,699 of record NC_069362.1, on the reverse strand, counting down.
ACACTGTTCCGCCGTTACATAACTGAAATACTGTTGAGAAACGGCATTAAACCCATAGCAAACAAGAAACAAACAAACAAACAAACAAATTAACATAAATCCTCAGACACACCCCTTCAAAGGCTTAATTATACTTTTTTAACATTTCAGAATCTTCGCAGCAGTTGGAGAAATCATGAGATATTTGATATCAAGGAACCTTAAAGAACCAAATAATGGCATTGCAGGCTTTTTAGTTTCTGTATGTCGTTTTCTTATTTTCTTATTGCAATTATTTAAAGATTATATTTCCTACATTAAACAGATGATAGGGCCTATATTTTCGAAGCCGTTTTCTTCCTGTCCAATGTTTACCATGTTAAATTATATCGGACACAGTTAGCTATCAGTTGGTATGTTATTATTAAAAACTTATTATACACTTATTATTGTTAGGGAGAGTACATTTCAACTTTCAGATAAGTTTACAGATTTTCAATGTCGATCTTTCGCATAAATATTCTATCTTTAGATATTTACTTCTAGTGTATATAGTAGATCCTCATCAAATATATGAGCCGTGCCATGAGAAAACCAACATAATGGGTTTGCGACCAGCATGGATCCAGACCAGCCTGCGCATCCGCGCAGTCTGGTCAGGATCCATGCTGTTCGCTTTCAAAGCCTACTATAATTAGAGAAACCGGTAGCGAACAGCATGGATCCTGACCAGACTGCGCGGATGCGCAGGCTGGTCTGGATCCATGCAGGTCGCAAAGCCACTATGTTGGTTTTCTCATGGCGCGGCTCATATTTAACTTTACGAAGTTTGCATAATTATACTACTTTAAACCTCATGCATGGTACAGGTAATACACATAAACTTGCTCATTTCATGCTTACATAAGCTATTATAATATTAACATGTTTTGAATATAAAATCTAGATCCAATACCCATTTTAAATTGACTAAACCGCGCTATTAGGGCGTGTGAAACCAGTATGCCTGTATGAATAAGATAAGGAAGAAGGAATATTGCGTATTTTTAGCTCACTTGAGCCAAAAAGGCTCAAACGGCTCAAGGTAAGCTTTTGTGACCGCTTGATGTCAGTCGTCCGTCGTGCGTCTGTCAACAATTACTAAAGAATCTTCTTCTTCAAATCTACTGGGCAGATTTACTACAAACTTCATAAGAATGATCCTTGGGTGACCCCCTTTCAAAATTGCCCGGATAATTAAAATCCATTCAGAACTGTGGTTGCCATGGCAACCGAAAAGAAAATCTTTAAAAATCTTCTTCTCAGAAACTATTAGCCGGATTTCAAAAATATTTTGTAGAAATTATCTCTAGGTGACCCTATACCAAAATTGCTTAAGCCGTTTTATTTCGATAAAAAGTGGCCGCCAGGATGCAGTACTTATTTTCCATATATAACTATATTGTAAATTTAAAAAATCTTCTTCACTGAAACCTGAATTCATTTTATATTTTATAAAAACGATAACTCCTGTGAAAAGCAAGCGCTATTGCAACAAATACTTAATACTGTGCAAAGATGAATACATTTTGGCCACTAAGACACATTTAGTGTAACGTAACACACAATTAAGTTTGCAAGCCAGTGATGAATATGATAAAAAATTACTGTTGGAATACTATGAGATCTAGTGACCTCCGTGGCCGAGTGGTTAAGGTCACTGACCTCAAATCATTTGCCCCTCACCTATGTAGATACGAGCGTTGAATTTGTCATGTCATTAAAATAGAGAAAAGTGAAACTTCACAGGTCGCTCAACACGACAAAAACGAAAATGTTGCAGGCTCTGTTTGATTGAGCCTGTTCATGGACGGTAGTGGAAATGCATGCTACCGCTCACGCCCTCTAGCCCCGGGTTGAGCAGAACTCAACATTTATACATGCTAAAAGTACAAAAAGCAATTTAGAGACATCCGCAGATGTATTCAAACGGCAGTGAACATGGAACTTTCAATGATACACGTGTTGAGGCGTGTGATTCCATGAAGAGCGGCGTTTGGTCCCCAGATAAAGTAAAGGGTTTGCCCCAAACGAGAAAACAATGGGCAGAACTAAATTAACTGGAATTTAGAAAGGGGATAAGACATCTGGCTGGCTTATGGAAGGTCAAAGGTTCTACCAAGGTTCCCGCTGATGATGAAATTATGCACGAAGGGACATCAGGAGTCTTCTTCTATCATAAATGCTTGAAACTCGCCATATTACCTTTAAATGTGTCGGTGCGACGTTAAATCCAACAAAACGAGAAAAAAAGTCAGAAGTTGAAAGTTCTGTTCTTTTACACTGATTACACACAAGATATATCGTAACGTTGTTTCTTCTTTTACTACAGAAATTCTTTGTCAAGAAAAACAGTATAATTGAGACAGCTGCTGTTCACTTATGCAACATAGAACCAGATTATCAGGTGCTCGAAGTAGGATTTGGACCTGGGATTGGTTTTAAGGAAGCTTTCAATAAGGTGTCAAGTAAGTCAAAAAGCAGGAGAAGCTCTAAATATGTGGATATTTTGTAAAAGGGCGGCTAAATCTTAACATGATAGTTGCTTAATTAGTAGTGTAAAACTTTTGACGTACAATATCTACGAATCATACAACACACTACCCAGTATTTTCTACAATAATACTTAGATTTTCAAGAAATTACCCACAGTCAAGGACGTACAAATAAAGCCATGGTTTCTGTTAGTCTTAAATGTACGCTGTAACACAGTTATGTAATATAGAACTAAACTGAGACTATCGGGGCTTGAAATTAGTTATTGTCCTTGCTTTGCACACTGATTTTGAAAACCAGTCTGAGAAAGGAATGTTGCAACTGGTTATTTACAAAATTATACTAAGGAGTAAGGACCCTTAGATTTGTTTTGAAAGAAGCTTACGAACGAATTGGAAATGCGACAGGTGAGAAAAGGTAAAAATACCCGTTATACACATTCTTACGAATACTATCAATTATCTGGATACAAAATCACTTGAGCACAGGAAAGATAACTATACACAAGCGAATTCAGTGCATTTATATCCCCCAAAATAGGTTGTTTTGTGAATGATGAGACTATATTCTTAAAGATATAACAATTAAAGGGCAAAAGATGAAAGTTACGCCTGCATAACCTCTCTATGGCGATCTATATTTGATTTACATTAATTACTTTCTTTATAAAGTTTCATGAAGAGCCATCATTACTTTGTTTGTTGGGAATTTATATGTTTTAAAACAATTCAAGAGCAATAACTCTACAGTTACTGAGGAAGGAAATCCTGACAAAAGATTTGCACCACTGACCTATAGTGATCTATATATGCGTTAGATTTCATGAATTTCCATCAATGGAATACTTGGTTATGTGAGAATTTATTAATTGTAAAACAATTAAAGTTCAATAACTCTGAAGCTACTAATTTCTATAAAGTCTTACTAAAACCCTGACGAAAGTTGCGCGTGCACCACCATGTGAAATGTTATGAAGCTCTATCAACAGGTTACTGACATTAAAAATCCATACTTTTTTACCAAACCATTTTTACTTGGTAAAGGGGGAAATTAATACATGCGAGTAAAGGTCATGTGTCAATAATGATTTTAGGTTTAGTGATTCTAGCTAGATAGTTTTTGAATTGCAAGCATTTTCAATTTCGGCGGAGGATAACAATAATGCACTGGTGTTATTCTTGCATAAAACCATGTGAAAATATAGTTATATTTCGATCGCAAAAACTATACTTACCACATTCGAGCAGTTAGTATTTTAAGTCATATGTGGGTTTTCAGAAAATAATTTGGTCTACGTGACTGTTAGTGAGGTTTTCTGTCTGCGAGAGTATTGTTAACATCTCTTTTATACCGTAATGTATTATTCTATCATACATCAAAGTAAGGCTTTTATTTATGAATAAATTTAACTAGAATTTACTCTCGGCAAGTCTTTACTTCTTGCTTTTCAAATATCTTTGTGCTATTGCTATTTATCAAACTTGTTCTTTTTAGAGGGTCCAGGCACTGTTCATGGCATTGACATCTCACAGAAGAGTTTCAATCTAGCCAACAAAAACTTAAAACAGGAAATAGGAACTGGAAAAATCAAGTTACATCTTGCTTCAGTGACGGAGATTTCATACGACTCGTGTACATTTGACAGTATATTTCACTGTAATTGTTACTATTTTTGGCCCAATATGGATGATGCAGTCGCAGAATTGCATAGGGTTATTAAACCAGGTAAATCAATGGTTGCCACCCTATCTCTTCCGAGAATGAAACTGATCAAGAAATTTGGATTTATGCAACACGGAAATATTGACCCAGAGAGGTATATGACTTCCCTTGAAAAAAATGGTTTCTACGACGTTGTTATGAAAACAATACCATTCGAAGACAAAAAAGTTGATGCCATTATTGCTAAAGCAAGAAAATAAATATGTTTTTGTTTTTGCGTCCAAATCAGCTTTAAGTTGTCATACGCAAATAAAAATGCAATATTGGCAACTTCCAAGTTTTAGGAATTCGAGTAAAGCTGCAAATAACATTAAACTAAGGTAAAACTATATAGTGTGTTATGAAAAAGTTCAGTTATTCATATTGTGCAAACCGTAAAAGTTGCGTGCATTTATAAACATGTAAAGTCTACAGATTAAATTATAGATACAAAACTTTTTGACTACGCTTAAGATTTTGTCGCAAACCGAAAGATGTAAAATGCGTACAAAATAGTCTTGAATTTTTTTGTAATTTAAATGTTCAACTGTTAATATTCTAACATTTTTACGACCAGTTTAGCAAGTATATATAAAAGATAATAATTATCAAAGACGTATTGCTTGAACATAGATAAATATTAATCTAAAGATGTGCTCTATTCAACTTCATTAATTATTGAACCTATTCTAAATGAATAAATGGCTGTTAAGTGAGTGATATAAAATATACTGGATCATCTCCTGAAACTATTCATATCAGCACAAATTTCCTTTTATTTTCTTAAACACTAAAATAAATTTAACCTTTAGTAATATTTTTCTGTATCATAGGAACTAAGAGGGGGATGGTCTATTTCTTCAAACTGGTGTTACAAGTGTGTAATTGGATTATATCAGTTTGAGAAGGTAAAAGCATAAATTTTAAAACAAAAAGTACAAAATGTGTCAAAATCGTATAAATATTCAAGGAACATTTTTCAGTCTTGTGACTTTCACTTAATGTCAAGTTACATATAATTTTCTTTAATTGCATCCCAGCTTTTATATATTTTTATTTCAATAAAGGAATTGTTCTTTGTTTCATATAAAATTCATGCAGCTTCTCCAGATCAATTTTGATACAGTTTTTAGATTTTCACTCCGTCGTAGATCTATTTTTTACAAGATGTCCATACATTTGCTTCAATAAAACGAAAAGAAAAAAGGGGTGTTGAATAGTATGCAGTGAAATGCAAGTCAGCTGAAGTCAGGTACTCTCTCGTTGCCGCGTTGCAGAATAAACACCCTACTTTCGTTTTCAAGTATACAAGTCGAAAACATGCGAATATAAGTATGAAAATTATCTTATTTTATGCAAAATATATTTCACGAGTGAAATAATGCCCATTTGAACCCCGGTTTACGCGCAAATGCGCCAAAAATGGTAATTACGATCTATTCATTAGGGACTATGGAAGCACAGTTTTGACCGAATAACTGTTATATAACCTGAACTCGCATGCCATAGTTGGTTGTCCCCCTTCAAAGTAATGATAAACTTTCAGCGCTGGTTAATTTCAAATAGAGGCAAATAAATCATGTTTTCCCAAATATGACAACTTATTAGCACATATGTAGGTGTTCTTACCATACATGATATATTTGTTAAATGTAAATATTTGTTAAAACGACGTGTATTTCTGGGAGTGACTGATGAGCCCCGTTAGGCTAGGTTTCGTAGCTCTATATTGAATTGCCTATATATTTTTTTAATAGTTTGCACCAATTTACTGTCTGTTAGGGATTTTTGTTGTTGTTTTATTTTCTTTGCGTTTTTGGTAAATAATGGATTTTTGACTGTATTAAAAAAGAACAATATCTTTTTAAAAAAATACCTAACACAAATATGTACTTTCGATATAATACATACACGACACTGCACTGTTATCTTACCTTCAAATAATTATTGTAAAAAAATCATCTAAACTTGCATTATGATATCTGAGAAACACTCAAGTGAACCCATGACCTCCCTCATTATTCGCTCACTCTCGGGAGTTGACTCGACTGTCGCTTACCTTTATGACAAGTCGATTCTTTCCTGAGTAAAGACGTACTATTAGATTCATAAATTAAAAATATCCTTCTTTCCTCTGTTATTATGGAAAACCTTGCAGTTTACAGCTATCTGAGTACAGAATAGATCAAGTCTAGTTAGAATTGGTAATCAGTCGAATGTGCGTGCGGGCTTTACTAATTTTGTTGAACTGCTCAGGTTTTATAAAGTTGTATGTCAGATACTTGTTTATACTTTACTTGAATCATATCGGCTAATATCTTCATGGTTGCATTACTCTGTGCATCCTAACACAATAGTAGCCATACAAAAACTTTTATTATCTTTAAATAGAATCTTAAAATAAACGGAATATTTTAAGATAATCTACCTTACTGAGATGTCTGTCTGTGTAACACTGAAGAGCAATCAAAACATTTCCATCAGTTAAAAACACTGCAACTTCCAAAGGCTCTGAAAATGACAAAACAAACAGAACCGATTGCTTGTAGAAACGTTTCATATCTGGCGAAAGCGTGCATCTTGTTAAAGACATGTAAGAAAAACGTTCGTTGTATGCATCCAAAAAGTTTCTACAGCAGTTCCTTTTTATAAAGATACTTTCTCCAAGTACCAGCGTGCAGAGATGTGCTTTGATTCAACGGTGGAAAGTATTTTACACATTTTGTATGTCAGTTACACCGCTTTCCTGCGTTTTACAGAGAGTTCGAACAAAGAATCCTCTTGGTTTACAACAGACAGAACAATTTTTCGACTTTCAGGCAAAAACGACAGGGGTTCATAACAACAGTAAGGTATATTTTTGAAGCACACGGAACTGCACATTCCGTTGGCGTACTGTTTTTCGATACGTGAACACTCCAGTGTTTAGGTCGAACCAAGCAAAAATGTCTGTTGGAGGAAATCTCCAGGTCACGTGATTATAAGCATTGTATATAAACATACAAGTGTTTCAGCAATGCACTATAAACAGTTCTCTTCGGATATGGATTGTTAAAAGTAATATATGCAACAGGAAAGACATCGAGACTGTAGACGTTATCAAGAGATGGTGTACTATGCGCTATATACAAAAGATAAAAATTCGGGGTAGTTAGAGCGAAAGTGGTCTAAATGCATACAGCTGAAGAAGCATCTAGATCAATTTCGTTCTCACCCTCGAAATAGTTAGCAAATTCTGCACCTACTTTACGTAAGCACCAAATATAACAACAATGGAAATCTTATTGTAAAATAATGGGTAATAATTCATATCATTTGTTATAGTGATAATCATCAGTTTTTTTAAAGTTTTCTCCTGTTTTATATGTACTGTATAAGAAAGTACCTTTCAAAATTTCAGCTTACATAGTGGAACTGATCTTTTGATCGGATAAGGTTTGTCAATATGAATGTATCTGACAAATACTTTGCAGTCAAATGTGCCTCCGTGGCCAAGTGGTTAATAAGATTGCCGACTGAAAATCATTTGGCCTTTAATAATGTGGATTCGAAATCTTACTTAGACTGTAGAATTATTCATGCGAGAAAGCCATGCAGATGGCCTATGGAAATTCGGCGGTTCTACCAAGGTGACCTCCCATGATGAAATAATGCCCTGAAGTAATCCACCATCAAAAGCGGGAAACATTACTTAAAATACTAATTGGTCTGACACTACTTTCATTTTTAATTTGTTAATCTGTTGCCGAGTGGTTAAAAACAAGGATAAATATCAAACAGGGAATGCCCCATTCCAAAAACGCAGCCTCCTCCCCAAAACGAAACTCACTGCACGCAGATATGCACTCTACCTATACATACACTCACTCACAAACAAAGCAAACAGACCAAACGAGGACAAAATGAACAAAGTGGGGCTCCGCCTTGGAACGGTCAGTGGCAAAACACCAATGGGTAGCTTAAACTGGTTTATGGTACCCAACCTAACTCTCACCCGACCATGTTCCAAAGTCACGGAACAGTGTAAATAAAAGTAATCCCTGCCTGTTGAATCTCTAACACATGCAATGGAAACTAAAAGGCTTGGCATGTAAAACACAAAAATGCTCCTGTATAATTATATAAAAAGGAAACCTTAAGAACCAAAACCACATGTATTCAGTGCCTTTGCAGAGACAGAGCATCAAGAGAAACACCCTTAATGGACTCTACGAAACAGGCCGGAAGACAGAAGTCCTGGTGGAATTTAAATACTGCTAATCATAGAGTCCACCCCCGCCCTTCTTCCGTTTGACACAATCAAAGAAGGAAACATAGTGTCCAACTGTAAACGGGTTGAACATTAAACAATATTATAACCCCAGTTTTAAAACATTGAATATTTATAATACAATACTATGGAAGCCCTGGAGGGACAATTGATTTCCGTACTTCCCACTTCTGACTTTAAACTTTTGCACTTCTGACTTCCAACTTCTTGACTTCCTACTTCCTACTTCTAACTTCCACACTTCTAACTTCCACACTTCTCACTTCTAACTTCCGCACTTCTGACTTCCAACTTCCTGAATTTCAACTTCTGATTTCCAACTTCCACACTTCTTACTTCCGACTTCTTGAATTCTTAGTTCCTTCTTCTAACATTCGCATTTTTGACTTCTAACTTCCGCACTTCTGACTTCCAACTTCCTGACTTCCGACTTCCACACTTCTTACTTCCGACTTCCAAAGAGGGAAAGTTGGAAGTGAGAAGTGCGGAAGTTAGAAGAGGGAAGTAAGAAGTAAAAAGTCGGAAGTAAGAAGTGCGGAAGTTGGAAGTAGGAAGTCAAGACGTTGGAAGTGAGAAGTGCATAAGTTAGAAGTCAGAAGTCAGAAGTACGGAAATCAATTGTCCCTCCAGGGCTTCCATACTACATACCCGCTTTCTTGATAAGCTTTTATGAAAAATAAGTGCTTTTAACAAATTCCTAGCTAGTGGAAACACAAAAGAACTGGCAAAAGAGGTAGTATGAATACGCTTCTGAAATGTCGGGTCATTTCATTGTCACAAGAAAGAGACTCGGAGCATTTACCGGGAAGATAATAAATAAATATAGAATTATATACTATTAGAATGTTTCACAATTACGTGCGAGGTAAATTGACAACAACAAATATTATGTCAAAACTGACAGAATTGTTAGTTTTAGTGTTTATCACGCAATCAAAAACTTTTAATTTGACACAAAGCAAAAAGTCACTGATTTATGGCTAATTTGCATTAGAAGGATGGAAACTTCAATAATGTGAATGCATGTCAATGCCATACATTTTATTGAATCTGAAAATTGCACGAAATAACAAGTTTTGGAAGCATGGCACGCAATCTAGAAAGATAATAGCAGACTCAGTTTGACTCTGTTTTATGAGATATAACAAAATAAGCACCACTTACAATTTTTAATTGTTGGATGCACTATATGGAAATATTTCTCAAAAAGATGAAAGGAGAAAAATAAATGCACACCATACACAAAAATGTTTATCATAGCCTTGCCAAAGTTCCTACTCAATAAACAATAACTATCGTATGTTTGGAACAGAGCTACAACATTCTAAAATACTAAAACACACTGAAAGCATTAAGAAATCAGTTTTGCTACAGATACTGAATACAACGTACGTATTCCAATTATACTGAATACAATCAGAACCTACTGAGATATACTGAATACAATCTTTTAATATACTAGATAATAAACATGATGTTGCATATATTTTGAAAGATACTGGATACTTTTAATCATATCATATGTATACTAAGACATGCTTACTTAAAAGGACACTTAATATGTTCTGATAAACATTTTTATATACATGTCACAACCTCAAAGGCAGCATTTCAATCTAATTTAGATTTTAGTAACGTAAATTATTAAACAAGAATTGAAGTGATGTAAATTACAGTATTATTTAAATGATATTAAAAAAGTAAGGAATATCTATGATCCTCCTGTACTCATTTATTAAAAATGCTATTAACATTCAAGGATTTACAGTGAAAGTTTAAAAAAAATCTATCATATTGATTTAAGCTAAATAATTCAAAATTTAAAGCTCAGAAGAAAAAAAACAGTTGAATCATTCTTAAACATTTTGTTGAAAATAAGTTACATGTTGTTAAGTTTCATTAAAAATAATACACGTAAATAACAATCTAGATTTAAATTTAAATCAAGAAACATAGTAGCGTAAATTACAGAAACATCTTAAAACCTAGTTGTGACTACTGCGTACTGTTCTTGATAAAGTAACATAAAATAGTTAAACAGTAAAATTTAAGCAAATGATATGAACACTTTTAGTCAATATTATAGTGATTTCATAAGGTAGAGATAGACCCTAAAATTTTCAATGATAGTACTTGAAAGAACAAAAAAAATGATTTCACAAATGTGAAGTTTATGATAGTTTTGTTAATATCAATAACAAAAGTTTTGATTTTTAATTTAAGTTGTGATCCACAAAGAATGACAACTCTTGCCTTGGGCTAGTACTTATAAGCAGAGATATCTATTAGTTTACTTCCCTTGCAATTACACAATTATTTGGAAAATGAAAACTGTTTTAGACACAATATCATAGTTTTTTGCTCAACAAAAACATTTAGGATTTATTCATTTGTGTTTGATTTACCTCTCAAAACATGGTTCCTATGATTCTGTCAACTTACATATGGTAAAAGATTAACTTTTTAACAATCCAATAATAAAATGAAGTACCAGTAAGTAATTAATAGTGCAGATAATACAGTTTTGCTTCTATCAGAATGTCACAATAGAAGCACTTTTGTAATACAGAACACCTGGTAGGATTAGTAAAGGTGCAATTATGTTGATCTCTATTTCCTATGCCTACATACGGTAATGTAAGTACAATAAATGCCGTTACCTACCGGCTTCTTTGTTTCGTTGAGGTCTATAAACACCTTATACAAGTTATAGACTACTTAAGAGGTCTATAACAATTACTAGACCTGTCCTACTTCTACTGTTTACACGAAAATGACGAAAAGCTCAAGTGCCTGTAGCGGGAATCGAACCCGAATCGCTCTGATGCTAGTCCAATGCTCTAACCACTCAGTCAAATTGTCGACACACATACGCACTTGTCAGAGATTAAATATAAAGTTATGCGTAAGCGACCGAAACAATGCAGTAGAATCATGAGATGTCCGTGCATGTCACTCAAGGTGAACGCGTGATTGGCTCCGTAAATATAGAATCACTTGTTTCAAAAAGTCCGTTTTAGGTAAAAAATATCCGACCAGTTTTACATATCTTGAAAATTGATCTAAACATAACATTACCGTATTTAGAATTATTTTATTTACTATAGTCTCATCAATGTACACATTCAAGATATCATAATAAAAGTATAAACATAAAGTACAGTACATTGCCATTCAGTTATTGAATTATAAGAGACTAGTAACAATTTATACACATATACGAGTATACTATCTTAGATTTTTATTTTTACCATACAAATGATGTTAATCATGTAACTAAATATAGTTGGTTAAAACCTGCCTTAAATAAAACAGTAGCCTTTATAACAATAACAAGAGCTGTCCGGAAGACAGTGCGCTCGACTTTTCTCAGTGCTTGACTCTAAATTAAGAGCTTTGCCAGTAAAAACTTTATGAAACTTCAACCAAAAAAAAAGTTCTAAGTTAAAAAGGGACATAACTCTTTCAAAGTTCAAATCAGAGTTACGGAAGTGGTCTCTCCTGGTGTAGACTTAGATAATTATTAGATAACTATTTTAAAGTTCAAGTCAATAGCTTTGACAGTAACAGAGATATTCGACATAATCAAAAACTTTGACCAAAAAGTCTAAGTTAAAAAGGGGGCATAACTCTGTCAAAATTCAAATCAGAGTTATGGGGATTGTTTCTCTTGGTGAAGATTTTGTTAGTTAATAAGTATTTTAAGTTTGAAGTTAATAGCTTTGATAGTAACAAAAACATTTGTCTTTATCAATTATCAAAAACTTAACCAAAAAATTCCAAGTCAAAAAAGGACATAATTCCAACAAATTAAAATCAGAGTTATGGGGATTGTTTCTCCTAGTGCAGACTTTGATAGTGAATAACTACTTTAAGTTTCAAGTCAATAGCTTTAATAGTAACAGAGATATTTGACCTAATCGAAAACTTTAACCACAAATTCTAAGTTAAAAAAGGGCATAACTCTGTCAAAATTCAAATCAGAGTTATGGGGATTGTTTCTCCTGGTGTAGACAGTAACAGAGATATTTGCCTTTATAAAAAAACTTTAACCAACGGCGACGGAGTCGCTGGGGTTAGTGCAATAGCTCTACTTTTTCTTTGAAAAGTCGAGCTAAATGCTGACCTTATTGATGGATATAAACCGTTTTTAACATACGGGTTTTAAATTTGTATCACTTCCCAATGTATTTGAAAATAAAACCCTTAACTCCATTTGCATGTTGAACATCTAAAATGATTTTATGTTTTAAAACCAGAGTACAGAATGTTTATTACAGTTTTAAAACACTTCCCAGGTTCATAAAAGAAGTTTAAAAGAACACTACACGGAGTACACCTTTTCCCTATGACGGTTTAAAATTTGAAAACAGGATTTTGCCGCCAGACGCATAATTCTATGATCGGACAAAATGAAATTCAATTTTTCATTTTCAGGCAAATTTATAAAGTGACTATCTATTAAGCTAGCCTTGCTGAGCAAGTCATTCCTTATATCGAGATATTCTCTGCAGTACAACAAAACATGTTTTTCATCCTCAGCTACATGTCCATTAACACAGAATGGACATACTCTATCATCTAACATTATTAACCTTACTGTAAAGTTTTAACATTCAATTCTATACAGGTCTTGATATTTGTCTGAAAGTTAATACGGGCATACTCTTCCGTCTAAGTGGAGAATGCTTTGTGAAACAGGACATTTTATTTTACAAAGAAACATAATGACAAAGATATAATTGCTAAAATGACAAACACCACAAATTTCCTCCAAGTTAATTATTAATCTGCTAATGAAAATTGTGAGGATTTTCTGTACAATTAACATGGAACATAAATAACGAAGTTTTATTTTAAAAAAATAATCAAGTTAAATGTTCATGATATATTCCGGACGTGTCTGAAATGAGACGTATAAACGTCTACGTTCCCGCAAGGGGTTTGATGTCAACGGCAGATAGAATAAGATTGACGGTTTAAACATATATGAAGGCAGTTTTTAGGTAGTGGTAATTGGTGGGAAACTGGTCAAAGTACATTTCTTATGCCTTTAAATATCATTAGATATTTTGCACTGTACAAAGTTTTGTCGACCTGACAGTGTTTCATTCGTGTAAAACTGTCAGTTTCCTGGATTCTATACTTGTATTGACATCCACAGGTAACTGACAACTTCTTCACGTGAATCAGAATTGGAGGACCAAAACGGCTTTAAACTATATAATGTTTACTCAAATCGTTGCCGTGTCAATTAAAACAGAGGCCTCGAACTACCAACCTCTTAATTAGTAGTACTCATTACTTTCATTGTCAAGAAGAATGAAGGTTTTAATATCTTCTCTTTGGTGTGCGCGCAGTTTTTTAGCACATTTCGTGGCCTGATAAGGGTATATTATGTAGAGATTTACCCTAAGCCTTCTTCACGCAAGGGAAACAATCTAATTATATGATGAAATTGTTGAGTGAACACCGTTTCTTAATCCTAATCCTGTCCCTGTTATATCAGTGCAAGGAAAAGTAACCTATCTATGATAAATGCCATGTATGATTACTCAGTTATGCATCTAACAGTCTTGAAATCAATTTCTTCGATTTTCTCATATTTCTAGATATTTTTCCCATACTTTGACGCATATGTATGGGTAGTTGAGCTTGTTTTCTTTCCAGCAGTAGCCTTTTCAACATATTTCACCTTGTGAAATTCTGTGGGTTTTGACTTTTTAAAAAAAATCGTCTGTTTGTTGACAAATTTCACCACATAAAATGTCCTACTTTCCACAGGGCAATCAATTATTTGATCTTTACATAGTTTTGCATTCAGGTTGCTAATTCATGTGGCAAGTAGGCATGCTTTTTTCATGATTAGAGGTAAAAAGTGGGTAGTTTGCATGAGGTACTAGGTCAATTGTCACCTAAACCTATCTTAAAGTCTTTGCGGAGTTGTCTCCATTTTTTCCAAATATTTCATCCGGGATCATTTTTTTTTCAGCTCAAATAACTCTTTTTCAGGAAATGATATTTTAATATTTTTTCAGTCCTCGTATTCTGATGCAGTTAACTTCACATACATATAATATAGATAGCTCCTACGTAAAGTTTGTATTTTCAGTTACAATGCCTATTAATTATGATACATATTTCTTGTGATAATGTAATGATAAATCGTTATCAATAATTTTATACGGCAATGTATTTTTAAGTAGCAAATTAAAGAAATAGATATACTTAAAGTTTCATTAAATTATTATATAAAAAAACCCTGATAAAATACCATTCGCGTCAAATTCTGACTAACTGACTAGAGACACATTGATGGTCTCAGAAAGAGACTATAATCTTCCCAATATTTCCCAAATGTGCACGGATTTTTCATGCAATATAAAATATCATGTCCTAATTGCTGACAAATATATTTACAGGTGCGTAGCAAGTAGGGAATTTTGTTATATTAATAGTATCCGATATATTGTAGCACATATTGTCTTGTTCCTTCTTCTAACTATATAAATTTGGTCTTGTCCGTGCGTCCTTAATTCGTGACGCGCCTAACTCAAAAGGTATTTGATATAAATTGATGAAACCTTGCATGAGTCTTTATCATGGTATGAACTTGCGCACCTCCTATTTTTCGTCTGGCTCCGCCCCCTATTTTTAGAGTTATTGTCCCTGAAATAGTCAAAATTGCACATTTTCACATTGTGACACGCCTAGCTCAAAACGTATTTGATATAGATTCATGAAACCTTGCATTAGTCTTAATCATGATATGAACTTGCGCACCTCCTATTTTTCATTTGGCTCTGCCCCCTCTTTTTAGAGTTATGGCCCAAGAAATAGTCAAAACTGCACATTTTCACCTTGTGACACACCTAGCTCAAAAGTATTTGATATAGATTCATGAAACCTTGCATGAGTCTTTATCATGATATGAACTTGCGCACCTCCTATTTTTCATCTGGGTCCGCCCCCTATTTTCAGAGTTATAGCCCCTGAAATGCATGTTTTCACCTTGTGACGCGCCTAACTCAAAAAATTATTTCATATAAATTGATTAAACCCTGCATGAGTCTTTATCATGATATGAACTTGCGCACCTTCTATTTTTTGTCTGCCTCCGTTCCCTATTTCCAGAGTTATTGCCCCTGAGATAGTCAAAAATGCACATTTTCACCTTGAGACTCACCTAGCTCAAAAAGTATATGATATAAATGGATGAAAACTTGCATGAGTCTTTATTATGATATAAACTTGCGCACCTCTTATTTTTTTGGCTGGCTCCACCCCCTATTTTTAAAGTTATGGCCCCTGAAATAGTCAAAAATGCACATTTTTACCTAATAATGTGCCTAGCTCAAAAAGGATTTGATGTAAATTCATGAATCCTTGCTTGAGTCTTTATCGTAATGTGACCTTGCACACTTGGCATTCTTCTTGAGAATTGTAGTGCTTATTACAGAGTTATGGCCCTTTAAATAGCCAAAATAGTGGATGTTTTGTTTGTGATGCTCATAGTTAAAAATATATATGGCCTAGAATAATGAATCCTTTTCATAAAATGTTTGTTGAGGCTAAACCCTTTAAGACTGCAAACATTCGAATCATTGCCCCTTATTTGTGACAAATGTACCAGTGGGGGCACACCCTAGACTATGTAAAACAAAGAAGCATGCAGGTAAGTCAATTATCATTCTCGAAATAGGTCTGCATAGTGTTTATAGACCTGTGATGAGATTTGAAAACCTCGCTCACAACGCTCGCTCGGTTCACAAATCCCTCACAGGTCTATAAACACAATACAGACCTATTCCTCGAGCAATAACTATTACTTTCATGTAGACATGCTATCCAAGGAAAGTGAAAGATATCCCAATTGTTAGATCTTCAGTGAGGCGTTATCATTGTTTTATATGCATTATGGATAGTTGACGCCAATGATGTCTGTTTGATATCGATATTTTAGGGATTACGTATTTTGTAACGTTATATTCAAGTAAAGGCATTAGGAACGTTGTTTAAAATGACACAGTTCTCTGCTAGGTCAGACCACTCTGATATGATAAAATATTTACAATGAATCTCACTTAAAATGATAAAATTATTTTCCCATAAAAAAGAAAGTTTATAATTTTTATAGGCCACGTATTGGACCGGATGTAGGGGGCCCAACGTCTAGATCTTAGACAACAGGAATTTATTTTAAAGACAATTATAGGAGCGGTGACTTCGTCACTCTGGCCAATAGCTATACAATATGTATGCAAAAGTTCTGTGTTTTTGATAAATATGAAATCATGGTATTTTAAATGTTAAATCTATAGAAAGTTTTTAATGAATCAAGTTATTTGCAGCATGCGCGATAAACATTTGACCATCATTTTGTGCAGAATAAAATATAGTGTTTCCAGTGGTTTAAATGGAACGTTGATTAAGGTGATTATATAATTTCTGGTATTGTGTCTTCAATAATAAAAGAAGTGATGTGATAACAATATTATTTTTATTTAAAAATGAAATCTCAAACATATAAGTGATGTATGAAATTTCTTGCATTCTCTCCTCCGGGATAAAATGAAAGTATGTGATATTGTTAAATATATGACAAAATAAAATATACACTTGGTGAGTTCAAGAATAGGTTCGGAGACAACAGAATTTGGAGTAAAACGGTATTATGAAAATTAAGTAAAATACCAAATAATTTCTGAAAGCAAAGCATAGGCCTATGTTTGTCTACAAAGCTTGGTGTTAATTTTTGTAAACTATGCCGATAAAAGTTTATTTACATTATTGCACAGAAAACTTATTATGGCATCAAGTCAGCAGGCTAGCAATGAAAGTCACTTAAACAGGACATTCACCAAATCAGGTCCGTTGACAACATATTTAATGAATTTCCATATTTTACCCAGTATTTGATCACTAATTTTAGAGCTTAACGTAGCAAAAAAGGGTAAAGCTTTCTTATTTAACGTGGGTTGTGAACGAAATACTCTACCTGAAATGGATGGAACAACATATTTCAAACAAGCCAAAGGCAGGTGTCATATTTTTCTCCCCGCAATTCAGTTTGGGCCGATACAGCTGGAAACATCAACACCCAGTACATAACTTTAATACGAGGGGTGGTCAAAAATATCCGGACTTTTCATGCTCCTGTCTTTCTACGTGCAATTTAGTTTTAAAGAGAAGTGTGTATACCCGAAGTTTCGAGCATTTAATCGTCACGGAGAACATACGCCTCGCCCGTGGATCAAACTCACAACCCTGCGACCCGTAGATCTACGTTTTCCCTACTGAGCTAAGCGGGCGGGTTAAAAGCCATAACAAATAGACATTAACATTATATTAAAGGTCTCTGTTACTCTAAGTATCCCTGGATATCCTGCCTTATTCATTTTGTACACAGGAAAGCTCGACTCAGTGTTTATTGTATTTGTCTTCCTTTGTAAACTTTTAGTTATTTTTATGAAATACATCTGATCTGAGGTCACAGTTCATTGCCAAATCATTGTAAACATCCTGTTTTTTCTTCTCTGTGTGATTTTGCACTAATATGGGATGCTTACGTGATACATGATACTCCTGTATCTTGTAATTAACACTGACTGGTATTGTATATGACTGACCTACTTTATTTACCACTCTGATTTTAAACGAAGTTAGTCGATTAAGGTAGTTTTGCACCTCTAAAAATCCAGAAGTAAAAGCGAAACGTCATCAATCCGGATAAAGTAGAATAAATCCTGGACTCGGCATACGGAATTGAAAATCAGTTAATATTGAATAATTGGCAACCCGTGAGTAAATTCATTAAAAATGCATTATACTGCCTTTCTACAAATAAAATTGAACTATCACAACAGCAATCTTTAAGTGCCGTGTGGCAGCTGCAAACAGTCTCCCCGTACTTGGATTCAGTGTTATTATATTTTCTGGTCCTTTGCGATCATGGAGTCCATTCAATTAGTGTGTAATAGAGTTCCGCTTAAGCCGGTGTTAGGGGACGTGAGAGGTGTTGCATTTTTCATTACCTCTCATAAACAGGCTCAATCAAACCGAGTCTGCAATTATTCTGCTTGGCTGCATTCTTTGCTTTTAAATGATCTTTTTACAGATTTTATTGATAGTACATACTTTACCATGTTAAATCATTTCAAAAAATTTATTAAAATCATCTTAATGCGCGGATTTGTTAAATCATGGGCAAATATCTCAAAAACAAGCACACGAATATATAAGATTTATTTCTCCATATTATAGATAACATGTTAGTTTACGACTTAGTATGATAATTTTCGAGTTAAAGGAAATTTTCAACTCCCGAAAATGAAATTAACATTGTTATTTTCCCATAGACTTCCATTTAAACATATCTGAGGTCCACATTGTTCAAATCAGTCTTCCAAAACACTAGAGTAAGCTTTTTATAAATCGAATTTCCTAAGCTTATTCTTAAGTTTTTTAAAAAATGGTGTCAATTCAAATTCTGCATTGCAAATTTTTTTTATCCTAACGTGCTATCACTCTTAAATTTTAAAGGCCAGTTTGTTTAATGCTTTTACATTTATTACCTATTACTTTACTCAACTAAAGTTGTTTAGGCACTGTTTAGGATAGAAAGGATATTGTTTCCAAGCCGGTAGCAGAAGTTATTAGGTTGATAATAACCTATATGCAGTAAATCAAATATTCATCAGTTTTGAAAGCATTTTTCCATACTAATATGTATTTTGAATGTACTAATAACGTGATGTATAGGCGCATATAATGCTTGATCGCCTTGTAGTAGTTATAGTTCAGGTTCGGTAAATAATAACCTTTTTTGGTATTTGACTGTTCATTTTGGTAAATTACAGTGATATCTGGTTCAATACCGTATACAATGTTTAAAAGAAACCTGTCAATCGTTAGTGCAGATAGTTGTGGTGGAAAAAATAAAATAAGATTAAGGTTGCAGGTGTCAGTATTTGGTCTAAGACTGTTTTTCTGAGATTCAGTAGAACTCACCTACACACAGATAAACTTATAGTAATAATTTATTGGTGTGTATTCTTAACACTAATAAACAATATCTGCAATTTATAAGATTCTGTTGTTAATTGATAGCTTTTTGTGACACATAGGGCCGCGAAAATATCGGCCAATTTTCCAGAATAATACCATAATTCGCGTAGTTTCAAGAAGTTAGGGGCAAAGCAGGAGTCAGTGTACATTGCTCATAAACCTCTTATACCTACCTATATCGCATAAAGGAAGTACTTGTTAACCGATAAGTATTTTTTCAGTACTCTTTGTTAAATTAGGTATCTGTTGTTAGCACTCGACATTTGAAGTTCGCACAGAATGCAGTTGCATATAATAAGAATGAAGTTGACAACACATACAACAAATACAGGAATTGATGGAGCAACGTAATTTATCCTGAAAACATACCTAGAATAATGCCTGGAAGCCGCAATACGTATAATTGCCGTATTGTATCTCTTGTATTACGTATTAAACAGTAAGCGATACCGTCTTTCTGTAGTTTAAATTAACTTTTTTGCCTTCGCAAATTATCTTTGCCAGCCATGATGTTCAATGACAAAACGACAGAAGGTTTTCATTGGCGAAGATAAATTACGTATTTCACACTATAAAGTCGGAATATAAACAAACAGCTATGGCAGGCGAAGATAATTTGCGAAAGCAAAATTAAATGGCAAACCTGTAAGTAACCAAATAGGATTGACCCTATTTTTGTCTTGTTAATTTTCATCTAGCTTGTTTTTAACTGGCACACTTTGGTACGAAAAATGTGTGTGATTTATTCGGGTAGAGAGAAAACTACCGCTTAGTACGCCGTTACTCGCTTGTGCGTAAACGGTTTGCAACTGGGCCCTGAAATATTTTTTTTCTGAAAGATTATTTACATGCCCGAAAGACAGCCAATCATTGATTAAGAAATATTTTTTTCAAAAAAATATATTGCGGACCTGGAAGCAATACACATGTCAAAATGCTTATTTTCACCTTGCAAATGACTATTGTCACAGGGGCTAAAAATTCAAAATGAGTTGGGGTTTTTTTTTTGCATTTTTTTCTCATAAAACTAGATATGTTACTTCCAACCGTGTTCTATCACAATTTTTTGCGTCTAAACTACTATTCACAGTTGTTAATTACTAGTCCAAAAATGACATCAAGGTACATTGAACTTAGAAAATTTGACCGATTGAATATGACAAACGAAAGTAAAATCCCAGGAGGAACCAATTCAAAATGTCAATCACTTTGTTAACCTAAACACACTCAGGCTGACCCAGATTAACATCACTTACAAAAAGGAAGACGACTTAAAAAGTCTTTCTTTTGCCGTAACAGAGAAAAGAGAGGATGATGGAGACACAGATAAAGCAAGGTTAAGTATTGTGTATGAAAATGTTTTGCAAAATAATGTTTAAAAATATTTGAAGTCACGAATGTAGGACATGGGTTAAGTTAAAGTGGTGGACTATATGTATCTGAATTTATTAAATCAGGGGGAAAAGAGAGTGGCTAAACCATGCAATTGTGGATATATGTGTTGCTTTCTTTCGTAAGGTAAAATTATTTAATAACATTTGCTTTTTTACAACCTGCCAATTGTTCTGTCTATTTGATTCAGTTTGTTCAATCTTGTTGAGATATGTCTTCAGTGTACTATTAGTTTTACCATGAATAACACTTCATTGGAAGTGTCTAAATAAATCTTTCATTTTACTGTTAAGTTTCAAAGTAGTATGATGGCTGAGAGCATTTGGGTCAGCTTTGAGGATATTGGATACTTTTGTTCCATTGTACCATATGATATTCAATACATAACTTTAACGAGATTCATACAGAGAGTGAATTTAAGTCTTATAAAAGAGTGAGTTTTACCATTTTTCAAAACGTTTTCTTTTTCATGAACACAGAATCAGTCACAATACATAAGTTTATATTGTATATATAAATATAATTATCACTCCTGTCTCATCCATATACAATACAAACAAACTTTATAAATACACTGTTTCTACTAGAATAATTTGAAACTATAATCTATACAGCATCCAAATACCATGATATGAGCCGTGCCATGTGAAAACCAACATAGTGGCTTTGCGACCAGTATGGATCCAGACCAGCCTGCGCATCCGTTAGCGAACAGCATGGATCCTGACCAGACTGCGCGGATGCGCAGGCTGGTCTGGATTCATGCTGGTCGCAAAGCCACCATGTTGGTTTTCTCATGGCGCGGCTCATATCAAAAATTAAATCTGGGAAGCATGACAGACAGCAGATAATAAAACTTCATAACTAAATAGTTCAGCTAAAACTTTATATACAAATAGTGTAAAAAAAAAGACACTGATAATGTTTCACTGTCCATTTCAAAATATATAACATTGCAATACAATTGTTACCATTTCTTAAAATAACTACTCACATGACATGCTACTATACAGTGTGTTCCTTGTAGATTTGATAAATTATAGCAGGTTTTAGCTAAGATTCGGACCATGTCTGGATGAGTAAACACGAATACAAATTAAGCGCTATCAAATATATCAATAAAACCTTCATGTACCGATAAAGCCTTCTAAGAAATGCGCTAGCGATTCATGTTTAATTTGCCGATCCTACTCTGTTGTTCATTTCGCATGAACACCGAAAAAATAATTTCGTTTCTTATATTTACATTATATTTCCTTTCAATTTGTAAACAAGATTATATTATAAATTGGACAAATTTTGTGGCATTTAACATTAAAATTAGCTTCCCGGCAATTCTGTTCACCACACGAAACAAATGCGACGTCATCTAAGGAACGTTCTAGCTGTCTATACGCGGACGTCATCAAAACAGCGGTCGGTTATCACTAAGCAGCGATGACGTAACTTTCGCGCCTTTCCTTTTGCTGTTCATACGAAATGAACGTAATAATTTTCAATGGAAAAGAATACGGCGAATGTAAATATTGCATTGTCACAACACATACAAAATGGATGGGCATGTTCTGTCAGGTACCGGTAAATTAACATATCGTAAATTTTCAATTATTAAGGAAGCAGCCCCATATTTGAATTTTGATAGTGCGGACCCAAGATAGGATGACGACTGTTGTTTACAATCAGTGTTATAACTAGTCTTAATTTTATTATGAAAAACCATCCACAATGTCATTCAAACACGGCATATTGACGTGACGTTGAATATGATTTATAATCTGATAATATATAATACTCTCTGACATACTATAGTACATTTGGTTCTTGTTCGGTTTGAAAACAGATATTCTAGCATAAAACTGCTGTTATTGTCACTTGTCGGGGGTGTTTTAACAGGAGAGAAAACGTGTGTTAACAGAGAGATTCTCGCGCTCAAGTGCTGTTATAACACCAGTTTATATATGCGCGTTCCGTGGCAAAGCGTAAACGTATTACGGCCCCAAAACGGATAATTCAAAAAAGATTACGTCAACTTGAAAAAAACAGTGTATTTCATGGAAATTTAATGACGTTGAGGGACAATATATTCATTTACTTGGTTTTTCCGCGATTTATGCTAGAATAGCGATAGCGCATCTTCTTTTCGTGTTATAACATCTTCAGAATCCCTCAGGAATCGTTGGTACACTCGCCCTACCGGGATGGGGTACCAACCAATCCCACGAGATTCTGCAGTTGTTACCACACGGGAAAAGCATGCGTTATCCCTACATTTAAACTGCATTGTTAAAACGAATAAAGAAGCATCATTCTTATAAAGCATCACTCTTATAAACATCTTATGGGCTACAGTCAATTCATAAAGCCTTTCCTAACTTAGCTGTTTCTACAGTCTTGACAACTTCAATAATATTTATATACTAATCGAAACTTCTAACGAACCCTCGATATTTTGACGATATCTTTTATAATTCTAGCTGTATGTTTATCAAATTTCACACACATGTAGATAAATATTAAAACCTTATCAAACTGTTAACAAAATGAATCATGCAAAAACCATAATTTCATTCCTTTAACGATCACTTGCCTGTGTTAAAATTTCACAAAATACATATAAAAGTAGTGTTTTTACAAAACCAGCATATATCGTTTATACTTATACAGAGATGTGGAAATTGGCTTTGTACAGATATATGGTCAAATATCTAAAATATCGACTGGTGCAGAATATCAGTGGAACAGAACTTCACTAGCTAGTATCAACATTTATGTAGATATTCTTGTGGTGTTTGTGTTTGTTCTTTGAGGTCATTTTTAGTAGTTCGGTTGGCTTCGGAATAATTTTTAGATGTGTGAGCGAATTGCTGTTACTTCCTGCAGACTCAGTGCTAGTTCTAGGCGCGTCAGTACTGGTTCTATGGGCGTAAGTATTAGTTTTACGGGCCTCAGTGTTAGTTCTCGAAGCAACAGGGTCAGTTCAGGAGTTGGTGACTGATGTACTTCTGCTAGAGTTTAGGATGCTGGATCCAGTGTTCTTTGGTTTGAATTAAAGCAAATGTTGTTCTTTAAATACATTCTAGGTTCGCTTAAAAGTTAAAAAGTTTGCACCAAAGTTGCACTATTCCCATAGAAGTTTGTCTATATCTCTTTGTCGTGTTTTAGTTGAAGACACATATATATGTATGTTTCCAAGCCACTTGCTTGGTTCATGACATACGACACTCAGTCAATAGACTCAGATTGTCAAGAGGCAGCAGACGTTATTGAAAAATTCAGAAGATATACTTATTACGATCAGTCTGCTTTCTAGCTTGACTTTCTATGTCCGCTTTTTATTTAGTTTTGTGTTTTCTATGCTTGAAATATTTACAAAAATGAATAAAGCTGTAGATATGTAAGGTTTAGGAAACATATGCAATAAGTGTCAAATATTTTATGTAAAATTCATTTGCTGACACCCTGTAGGTAGTTTTTTTCAATTCTAAACACTTTCCTCCCTGCGACCAAGTACCATTTTTGCAGCATACATATATTATAATTATTTACAAAGGCATGTGAAATATTTTGTTGCGTCACTGGGGGAAAAGATGCTTAAAACGTAAAAATGATTCATGTTCATATTTTAATAGAAATGAGAATGAGAAATGTCTATAAAGTTCTCTTTTTTGTTCATAAACTTGTAAAATGAAGTCGCATTTATCAAGAAATGGTCTTTAACTATCGTTACCATGCATTTCCAGAAGTCTAGCTCTAGGTCAGTTTTTCCTTAATTGGATAGGCAATCTGAATAGGAAAATGTGCGAGGCCCTTATTATGGCACAGAATAAGATTATATTCAGTGCTAGCTTTTTGATCAAACTTGACAAAAAATGAGTTTAATTAACCCTCAACAACATTGATAAAACACCAGCAAATAGAAAACAGGAATTTTATAAGTATGTTTAGTTAATATACACAGAAACTGATAAAAGTTTTTTTTAAGTTTGTTGTTTCATGTTTTTATGCTTCTTTTCACTTAATATATGTAACGGTATCAAAATCGTTTCTTGTATTTGTTTTACTATTTTGTGTATATATGTTTTATCCTTTTCAGGTTTTTTCATTTGTCAAAAGTTTTCATCTTTAACACAAAAGCACTTTATTTAGAAGACAATGCCCATATTGAAATCACACCTTCATGTTTGTTTCGTAGTTTTTTATGTGTGCATGTAAGGGTGCAATGTTTTCTTTATTCTGTTAATGCACATTACTTGTCATTCTCAGTTTTTTCTTGCCTTTTCGTACTGTGCCTTGAAGTTAATACAAGCTTCATCTTCTTCATCTGGAAGAGGTAATTCTGTTGCAGCACCTTCTTGCAGCATTTCGTTTCCTTAGGTATCGCAACAAAACGAGTATGTTATTTACTTTCACTGAGCGCTCTGCAATCAAAGTAAAGTAAGTATGTTTAAGTTGAGGTTTTATATATGAAGAAATAATCTATTTTGTTATTTCACAGTTATGGTTCTGAAGGCATTTCAATGTTAACTTCCACCTTAAGTGGTACAGTTATATATCAGCATATCCTTTATTTTTGTTTCTAACTTTGATAAATAAAAACAAAGCAATTATCTGAAACTGCATAACAAAGATAACAATAAACAAGGCTCATGATGCAACAAAGATAAAAATATAGGTTCTATTTGCAAATATTTCAAGGTCAACCCGCAGGTGTTACAATTATGCTTTAAATGCTTCGGTAAATATTAAATATCATTTACAAAAGTGAGACCTTTTTGTCAAATGAAGCTACAAACGTATTTCTTGTTACGCTGAATGATCAATATATAAGCAAAATATGTTGCAAAATACAAATCGAATGATGCTATGCTATCATTTTACTTATTCTACGTCCTCAGCTTGTTTCATACTGTACTGAATTTCTTGACGAAACATTGAGATAATATTGGTTAATCCTTAAGACTTTGTTTTGAAATATCTAAAGTTGTTTTAAACATATCATCCAAACTTATTTTCATTGTACGTTTAGTCGAAAAATATTCTGCATTTGTTGTCAGATCTTCTCAAAGCTTTATGGATCGCTTACTTGACCTAGATGTAAAATGTTTTCAGGTATTGCAATACATCTAATCTTGCCGAATACCTCTTGAATAACGTATTGCTGGTACATGAAAATTAAACATTAAGGAAAACATAAAATTATTAAATTTATATTTGAAAGATATATTTAGCACTGAGAGAAGACGATACGTACAAAATATCATATCTAATAGTTATATTTACTTTTTATATGATATTACTGATACTGTATTTTAGAATTTGTACTTTTTTATTTCGATGTAAATGAGATGTGGAACCAAAATTTGTAGTCCTGTTTGGCGCCATATAACTTATACTGTGTTAATTGGTGCGCCGTAAAACCCAAATGAATAAATAAATAAATAAATAGAATTTGTACTAATTCTATTTAGATCTGTACACTTTTCGCATAGAGTTCATAACGAAGTGTAATAACTTTGTTTCAGTGTTACATTAGTGAATGCTGGTTTCTGCACACAGTATTACCAGTGCAACCAGGTATGCTATCGAAGTAATCGTTACTACGTGAGCTGCGGACTTTTTGGCTGGGGCCGCTGTGCAAAATACAGGTAACTATTCATCAAGATACGAAACAAAAAGAAGAGTTTACTTTTTATTTAAAGATCGAACCTTGTGTATAATAATCTTTTGAAAAATCAAGGTTTTTACAAGGAAAAAACAATCTAACAATCGACCCTTGCGTATATTGATGTTTTGACCAGTCAAGGTTTTCACAGAAAAAAATGTAAAATCAATGTTCACATGTAAGAGCTATTATGATATTTCATGAACTTACATACATTGTAATATCTTTTCAATACGTCATTCACAACATCTTGACGTCTCAATTGATTTAAAAGTCGAAAAGTAAGGAATGCCATTTTTCTCGTTATTGACAAACCATTGAGCAAAACTTGTTTACTACTACCATATTTAAAATGAAATCAAGGAAGAAGAGTTAAATGAGTTTCTTTTTTGGAAATAAACAGGAATAGAAGATATCAATGTCAGTTGTATTTTCCTTTTAATAATATTTATGTTCAATAACATGTACGAGTCCCTTGTATCTTAATCTCTATTCCTGTGTCACGTAAAGCATATTTTCTGTGAGTTCAGGCATCCCATAAAAAGTCCTTTTAAGCATATTTATTTCTCTTTGTAGCAAAACATTACAAACAAATAACTGCAGAGTTAAACAGTCCTATATTTATATATTTCCACAATGAGGGTTTTCGGATTGGAGCTCTAAGGTAGAACTGACAATCCAACCTACAAAATAACTTACCAATCATACCTTTAGCTCTGGTAATAAGTAAAACTGTTTTTTCGCTGCTCATTCAGCATAGCCATTACAAGCTGGGAACCATTGGAGCAGGGTCGGTAGAGTTCAGCTCTTCAGTTAGAAAAGTAGAAAGCTGCCACCTAAAACCTTTAATGCCCACAGTCAGTATTTGACTGATAAGATATTTTATTAACTTAACGTGTACATATTTATAGTGATTTTCTTAGAATGACAACATTGTTAGTAGTATTAAATATAGCGTTTTTGGCATTTTAACCCCCCCCCCCCCCCGACCCCTTGTCCCTATTCTAAAAAATCCAATGCTGGACACTTTAAAACCCACAAGGTTTTATCAAAGATACAAGCTAAAAATCTTTTAAATCTTTAGTTAAACCGAATGAAAACCTTTGGTTTAACCTCATTTGACCTTTTGACCCTCGGTCCAGACTGACCAATGCTGGACAATTAAAAAACCATAGGTTTTAAACCCAGTTAAAACCAACTAAAAAGTTTTAAATACATATGATATAGATGAGTTTACAGAATAAAATATATTGTTTGAAAGAAAGAAGATTAACTGATAATATAAATCCTCATTATGTTATAACAAAAAACGGGAGAAAAATGATAAAGGCTACTTGTTCATCTTGTGGAAAAATGAAATCAAAGTTTGTTAAAAGTACAGGGGGTAATTTAGATATTCACAAAGCAATGTTACC
This sequence comes from Mercenaria mercenaria, assembly GCF_021730395.1. Classification (NCBI taxonomy): domain Eukaryota; kingdom Metazoa; phylum Mollusca; class Bivalvia; order Venerida; family Veneridae; genus Mercenaria; species Mercenaria mercenaria. Next base: position 12,209,678 of record NC_069362.1, on the reverse strand, counting down.
TTTATTACCTAAAAAAGGTTTAACACTTCCAGGATATAATTATTGTGGGCCAGGAAATCCCCTAGATAATGGACCCCCTGTCAATGAACTGGATGCAGTATGTATGGACCATGATTTTTGCTATGACAGTGGTGTAAAAAAGGGTACATGTGATAAGCAAATGCTTTCCAATTTAAATAAAACTAAATCAAAAACATTTGGAGAAAAGATTGCAAAACATTTAGTTGTAAAACCAGCTATCAAAACGAAATACACACTTGGTCTCGGACAAAAACAAAAATCAAAAAACGGGAAAAGGGGGTAGAGCAAACTTTTACTACCCCCGAAATAAATTGGAGTGATGAATTAGCAGAAGAATTACACAAACCAATTAAAAGGAAATTTAGGAAACGAAGAGTGATAGTTAATGATATTGATGATACTTGGTCAGCTGATTTAGTTGACATGCAAGCTTTTTCAAAATATAATAAAGGAGTAAAGTACTTGTTAACCATTATTGATATATTTAGTAAATATGCTTGGGTTATTCCATTAAAGAATAAAACCGGAGAATCTGTTACAGAAGCATTTGAAAAAATAATTTTAAAAGGGCGATTACCAATAAATTTATGGGTGGATGAAGGAAAAGAATTTTATAATAAAAAGTTTGAATCATTTTTGAATAAAAATAAGATTAATATGTATCATACATTTAATGAAGGCAAAGCTGTAGTAATTGAAAGATTTAATAGAACTTTAAAAAGAATAATGTGGAAATATTTTACAGCAAATAATACTTATACTTATTTAGATAAGTTGCAGGATATGGTTGATAAATATAACAAAACAAAACATTCTAGTATAAAAATGACACCAACTGAAGCTAGTAAAAACTTAAATAAAGGTACTGTTTACTTTAATTTATATGGTAATTTAAAGATACCAAAGAGTAAAGCAAAATTTAAAATTGGTGATCGAGTTCGTTTAAGCAAACTTAAAAGACATTTTGAAAAAGGATATACACCAAACTGGACAGAGGAAATATTTATAATTTATAAAATTAATAATACAAATCCCAGAACGTACACTATTAAAGATTTAAATAATGAAATAATTCAAGGTTCATTTTATGAACAAGAACTTTTACCTACTACACAAGAAGTTTTTAGAATAGAAAAAGTTATTAGACGAGACTATAAGAAAAAACAAGCTTTAGTAAAATGGAAAGGTTATAGTGAAGAATTTAATAGTTGGGTTCCGTTTAGCGATCTTGAACAAATTTAATTTAGAAAATAAAAAGTTTAATTATATAAATGAGTAATAAAAATCTTATTTCTAATAATAATGGAATAGAAACAATAGATCAGTTAATCATTCACTTAACTAAACTAGCTGCTGCTTACAGAAAAAGTTATAAATTTTGTGGGAGAGTAAGTACCGGATTATATATTACAGCAGGTGTTTTTGGTTGTTCAGCTGCATTAGCACTTGTTCCAGCTATTCCTATATTTGTAGCAGTTGCTGGCGCTGTTCCATCAGTAATTACCATATTTACTAACAGACTAAAACTTGACGACAAGAAATTTATTTTAAAAGCACATCATCACAAAATAAAACAACTAATAACAAAAGCACGGATTGGAAAAGTAAATAAAGAAGAAGAGAAACAAGTTATTCAGGATATTTTTACAATACTATTAGAAATGCAGAAAGAAAAAAATATTCAATGCCTTTTGAAACGTATATGAAGGAATTTAAACTTAACGGATATAAAAGTAAAAAAGAAGAAGAGCTGTATTAAATTTTACGTGTGTTTTTAAAGATTTTTTTCTATAAGTATATTATATATAGATGGTTAATAGAAAGGTAGATAGAATGATTATACCAAAATTATCTAGCACTTTAGGAGAAATAATGAATCCAGACAAAAATTCATATAAGAAAGTTCTTAAAAGAAGAAATGTTATTAAATCAAAACTTGATCAAATAGTTAGCGATGAATATAAAAATCATGTCATTGATAAATTACAAAATGTTATAGATCCTTATCTTCGTAAAAGAACTTTATTTGAATGGAACTGTGGTTGTCTATTAACTGAAGAAGAAAATGCTGTACCCTCGAGTACTAAAACCTCTAGTTTTAAAAAGTTATGTGATTGTCCCAGACCAAATAATATTAGAAACAACCCTAAAAAAGTTATTGTAACCGACTGTGATACTAATGAAGAAAAAACATATAAAAGCAATTATGCAGCGTCTAAAGACCTTGGTATTAATTCTGGGTTAATAACAATGTGCTGCAAAGGAGAAAACCGAGTAAAATGTGGAATATCAAAAACTAATGGAAAAAGATATAAGTTTAAATATTTTAATTCTTCTTAAAGATAATTTAAAACTTTATTTATTTTATTATTTTTTAATTATTTTTTTAATTATTTTTTTAATCCTTTTTTGCTTAACGAATTTTATTTTCTAAATATAATATATAGATGGAAATTGAGAGATCTACAAAACAATATTATAAGAAATTTGAAATTAAAATTACATATAGACAAGATCCAAAGAATCAATTATATTTAACTATAAACGACTCTTATGAAATACTTAAATCTGAACTTAAAACTTTAAAAGGTATAAAAATAAACGTTGTTTTAAAAATAACTTTTGCAAAAATGGATAAAACTGATACAATATATAAATCAGCTTATTTTCAATCAAAGGCTTTAGAAATTATTAACACAAACGAAATAAAAAAAAACTTTACATCAAGCTTTTGATGAAATAATAAATAGAATTGGTAATTGGATTTCTGAAGGAAGTGGCTGGAGAATAGAGTCAGTTGATGCTCATTATATAAACAGATATAAGTATAGCCCATTGGCTGCTTCAAGTTATTTAGAATTACCAAAACCATTACAACATCCAATGAAAGGATTAATAAATATAAAGAATGATGATAACGAATGTTTTAGATGGTGTCATTTAGCTTACAAATTTCCTGTTGAAAAAAATCCTCAAAATATTTCAAAATATAAAAAACATATAAACGATCTTGATTATACTGGAATTAAATTTCCTGTTACATTAAATCAAATACCTAAAATTGAAGTTTTAAATGAAATATCATTTAATATATTTGGTTATGAAGAAAATAGTATTTATCCATTGTACATATCAAAATATCAATACGAAGAACACTGTGACATGTTGCTAATTACTAATGATAAAATAAATGATAAAATAAATGATGACTGTAAGCCCTCAAGAACTGTAATCCAACATTATGTTTGGATAAAAGACTTTAATAGATTAATGTTTAACAAAACAAAATATCAACATAAAAAACACTTCTGTAAAAGCTGTCTGCAACATTTTTCTCAAGAAAGAATATTAAATGAACATATTCCAAATTGTTTAGCTATTAATGGTATCCAAGGTGTTAAAATGCCAAAAGAGGGAAGTAAAGTACAATTTAAAAATTATCATAAAGGTTCAGCAGTACCTTTTGTAATTTATGCTGATTTTGAATCAATAACTAAAAAAGTTTTAACTGCTTTACCATCAACTGAATCTTCATTTACTGAACCATATCAAAATCATATAGATTGTGGTTACGGTTATAAAGTTGTTTGTTGTTATGACGATAGATATACTAAACCAACCCAGATTTATAGAGGTCCTAATGCAGTTTATAAGTTTATTGAAAAAATGCTTGAGGAAGTGGAATATTGTAAAGAAATATTTAAAGAACATTTCAACAAAGAACTAAGAATGTCTAAAAATGATTCAACCGAATTTAAAAAACAAAAGTTTTGTCATATTTGTGAAAAAGAATATATAGAAGATTCAATCAAAGTACGTGATCACTGTCATATAACAGGAAAATTCAGAGGAAGTGCTCACTCAGAATGTAATATTAATTTTAAACTAACACATAAAATTCCTGTTATTTTTCATAATTTAAGAGGTTATGACGGTCATTTTATTATGCAACAAATAGGAAAATTCAAAAAAGAAATTAATGTTATTCCTAACAATATGGAAAGATATATGGCATTTATGATTTCTGACTTGGTCTTTATTGATTCATTCCAATTTATGTCCCAATCATTGGATAACCTAGTAAAAAATATTCCAGAATTTAAATATTTATCTCAAGAATTTAATAAAATAGAATTATTAAAAACAAAAGGTGTTTATCCATATGATTACATGGATTCATTTAAAAAATTTAAAGAAACAAAATTACCTTCTAAAGAAGAGTTTTATTCAATTTTAAATGAAACACACATATCTGATAATGAATACGAACATGCTAAAAATATCTGGAAAAAATTTAAAATTAAAACAATGGGAGAATATCATGATCTATATTTAAAAACTGACGTATTACTTTTAGCTGATGTATTTGAAAATTTTAGAAAACTATGTTTGGAGTACTACAAATTAGATCCTTGTCATTATTTTAGTAGTCCTGGTTTAGCTTGGGATGCAATGTTAAAAATGACTGGAATTAAGTTAGATTTAATAACTGATATTGATATGTATCTTTTTATTGAAAAGGGACTGAGAGGAGGAATAAGTTATATTTCAAACAGATACAGTAAAGCAAACAATAAATATATGAAAGATTATAATTCAAAAGAAGAAAGCAAATACATTATGTACCTTAAACGCCAAAAATTTCTTTATGGGGGGGCAAATTGCCCAAACCTTTACCCTCTGGAAACTTTAAATTTATAATCCGAAAAAAAATTCAAAAAATTTAAAAGGGAAAAAAGGGAAAAACTAATTTTAATAGTTGAATGTGTTTCTTGATATCCAAAAGAATTCCCAAAAAACCCCCCAAAACGTTACCCCTTTACTCCGAAAAAATTTTTATACCAAATCAAGGGTTTTTCTGATTATAGTAAAAATATTAAAACAAATTTTGAAATAGGAAAAAGTAATAAAAAAAAAATTATTTCCAACTTTAATGAAAAAACAAAATTAGGGATTTTCATTTAAAAAATCTTGAACTATATACACAATTAGGGTTAAAAGTAACAAAAAAAACAAAAATTTTTAACTTTTAATGAAAGCCCTTGGGTTAAAAAATTTTTTTGTTTTTAATACTAAAAAAAAGACTAAAGCAAAAAATTCTTTTAAAAAGGATTTTTTTTAATTTTAATAAACCAATTCGTATTCGGTAAGAGGGATGGAAAAATTTCCCCAAAGAGGGTTAAAATTAAATTTAAAAAAAAAAAAAATTTTTTATTAAAATACATAGCCAAACCTTCATTTTTTTAGTTCAACGTTTTTTAAAAAGAATTTTTTTTGGTATTAAGAATAAAAAAATTTTTGTTTTTAAAACGACCTTGTTATTTTGGGGAATGTGAAATTTCTAATTTATAAAAATTTTTTTAAAATGTATGTTTTTTCCTTATAATTACTTTAAGGGAAAAGTACAAAGGAAATTTGGGTAACTTACTATTGACTGATACTGTTTCTTTATTTTATGAAATAAAAAACCAAAGATGCAATGGGGAAATTTTTAAAAAAGGACAAAGATTTATTTGAAAAATAGGGGATTATGATAGAAATTTTCAAAATTTTTTTTTGGGTTTAATAATAAAAAAGTAATTGGGAAAATTTAAAGATAAAGCGCTGGCATTCCCATTGTTGAATTTTTTGGGGATTAAGAAGTAAAAAAAAATTTTTTATTTTTTAAGAAAATAAAATTTAAATTTTAAAAAATGTAAAGGAATTAAAAAACTTGTTTTTTAAGAAAAAAAATAGTTTTTATAAAAATTTAAAAAAGAAACTTTGTTTTTTTTTAACCCAAACTAATCCACAAACCCTTTAAAAATTATTCCCTTTGATTAAAAAAATCTTTCCATTATGTTAAAAAAAACATCGTTATCATGTTGAAGATAAAAGAAATAAACCCTTTATAATGGTATTGGGTACATTAACTTATTCTTTAAATTTTTAAACTTAAATTAACTCTTTTAAAATTTAAAAATAAAAATTTAAATCTTAAATTAAAACCCAAAATTAAACCCTTTAAATTTAAAAAATTTAAATTTTTAGAACCATAAATTGTTAAATGAATATTTTATAACATTTAAAGATTAATATAAATAACATCATTTTTTTAAATTCATTTTCATAATTAATAGAAATAGATTCATTTTTTTCTTTTTTTTTTGCATTTTAATTTTTAAGAAATTTCATTTTCTTTATTTTTTTTTGTAATTAGCTTCTCCTTTATCTAATTTAATTGCTCAAAAAAGAATTTAAATTTAAAATGCAATTTAAAAATTTAAATTTTTACATTATTACCATTTTTAACAAAACCAGGAAATAGCATTTACAGTTTTCCATTGGGAAAAAAACCCCCATCGGGAAACTTGGGGAAACAGTTTTAAAAAAAATGGAGGTTTTTCTTATTTAATTTTTCTTTCTATTTTTTTTACTTTTTCCAAATTTTTATTATTAAAAATTCCCCCTATATTTAAATTTTTCCATTAAATAAAAGCCCCTTTGGGTTTTAAAAAAATTTTTAATTTGTTTGTTCATTTACCCCTTTTTATTATTAATTTTTTAGTATTTTTTACAATAAATCATACAAAGTACTTTTCTTGTAACATTTTAAAGAAAAATAAACAATAATATCCGCAAAGCTACTTGTTTTGTCTTGAATTGAACATTGTTTGTATTTACATTTGGTATAAACTTAAAATTTCTTCTTTTGGTGGAGGAAATCCAAATGGGTCAAAAATACAAAGGAATTTTAAATAACAAACCCAATTGTTCCAGGACCAATAGAATCGTCCAAATTTAATAATTCCACCCTCGTCCCCCTTTAAATTTAAAATTTTTAAAAAATTAATTTTTACTAAATACACCCCTAAACTTTTTAATTTTTAATTGGGTTTTTCCCCCTTGGGTTTAATTTCAAAGTTAGAAATTTGGTTTGGGTTTTTAAATTTTATTTTTTTTTTTAAATAAATTTTATTTTTTTTTTAATATAAAGGGAAATTTGCCCCGTAAGGTCTTTGTTTAAACAATCTGTAAAACCCTTACCCCCTAAAAAAAGATGAAAACAAAGGTATTCCCCAATAGCAGCCAAAATACCTAAAACCCACCGTCTTTTTTTGTTTTTGGGGTTAAAATTAAAAACACCCAATCCTACTAGTTTTTCTTTTTTGATTAGGGTAAGATATGGAAATCATATTTCCCTTAAACATTAAAACTACTGAAAAACATACCCTTTCCCCAAATATTTTATTTAACACCAGTTTCTGGCTATCCAGAAAGGCTCCAAGCCTTTGAGGGGGGAAAAATTTTTGGGGCATTTTTTCTGCCCTTGGAAGATTGTTTTTTTCCTAACAAACCACTAAAGCTCCTAAAAATCCCCCTTTTTGCCTTGACTGGACATTTGTTTCTTTAAATTGATTTTAATCCCTTCTTATTTGCCACTTTTTTTTTTTTAATTTGTGTTTTTGTTAAATAAAGGGAAGTTTTCCCGTAATTGTTCATGTTTTTAATCTAAAAGTAGTGGAATTTTTGTTGTAGGGCCGGGGGAAATTTTTCTTTTTTTCCACTGTAAAAGGGTTTAAATTTTTTAAATTTTAAAAATTGATGACTTTTTTTTTTATTTAATTTTAATTTATTTTTTTATTTAAACAATGACAAGTCATTTAAACAATAACAAATTCATTTAAAAAAATAACAAATTCATTTTCCAAAAGTTTTTTTTCACTGTTTCCTCATATAATACAATTTCGTAAATACGATATTTTTGCAGAGGGGAAGTGGCATTAACTTAATTGTTAATGTATTGCTTAGGATCTCTGTAGTTACTTCCTTTTTATATTCCAAGTTAAATGAAAAAATCCCTTACAAACATAGAATTTGATCGATTTAAGAGACTTCAGTAGTCTTATTATTTTGTTTATAATAATTAATTAATTACATTCGTCATATATTCTTGATATACTTGTATATTTGTTCTGGATAAAAAACACCATTACCAACTTCGAGACGACAAGAACTCAAAATACAATTATATCATCATCTGCTGCAGTAACTTTAATTTATTAATAATGTGGATTCATTTCTTGATTATTACTTCTATCAGGTCGTTGATTTTGTAAATAAACAAAATAATGTTGTGGGTTTTGTTACACCCAGCCCGTTATTCTAAAGTTGTATTAATCTGTTGTGTAACAGTTGATTTGCGTCATCATTTCCATAAGTATGCCATCTTGCTTTTGTAAATCTTCAGAAATTAGATTAAGTCCAAATTCATTAAAAAACCAAACGGGGAACCCATAGAATTCATTTTGTTACAATTACTCTCACCAGCATCAGCAGCATTAGCTCTAAAAATTATTCATCTCATCTGTCAGCTGCAGTGTTATTTGAATTTGACTTGGAGGTTTATAATATTAGTTTCTAAACCCTGAAAAATGAATAAGTTATTTATGGAATTTAGCATTTACCTCATTATTTTTCTGATTAAATCCTTTATATAGCAAAACCAGAATTATCATCAGCAGCAGCAGTAGCAGTTGTATCTAACTAAATAAATTCATTTGTTTCCAGTTTGATTTGCATATCTTCAGATAGTTAACCAAACTCTTTACATTTATTACTTTGTTAAATTATTACATATTAAACAATTTTATCATTTTGTTTAAAACACTACTGATTCAATTAATTGAAGCTGCATTATAATTAGAGCTATTTGAGCCCATCATACTCAGCACCATTAGAAAGTTGATTTACTTTAAAACCTTACTTCAAAATAACCAATAAAAACCAATCATAAATATGAACTTCTATCATTAATTGCTAAAGTGATATTCCGTTTTTTTGTTGTATTAACATTATTTCCAGGCACAGATATTAATGCTGTATCTATTGAATAGGAGTTAATTCATATCTTTCCAATATTCTTTTGTTCTAAACATGTATATATTAGTTATTTATTTTATTTTTTTATTTAGTTTTTATTTGAGTTTTTATAAATTAATCTGTTAATACGTTTTAGTTGGCTGAGGTTCCAGACGAGCTAAAGTTCCAGATCACTGACAATTTCCTATTTATTTCTCATATGATTATCCTCCTCTTTATCATTATTTTACTGTTATTCTTTTCTTGTAATTCCTAAAGCAAAACAATTAAATTACCAAACTTGCCGGGGCAGGTTTCTTTTTTAGTTTTCAACAATTATAGCTTGCAGCTTAATTTCCTACTTCTGTGAGCCCCCCAACCTTTTTTGTTCACTTTCAAGTGCTGCTTTTCTGCTGTTTCCAAAGCTTTTTTCCAGCTGTGCCAATTGAAGATGCAACTCGCTGAAAACAATTTCGTTAAAGATGTCAAAGATACCTGTTCCATGTATGATTTCTTTTCCGTGTGGCATCAAATAATATATATTCCTTTATTTTTGTCATAAATGTTTTGTACATTATATTAAAAACTAAAATTTTAATTTCATAAATAAAGTTTTTAAAAAACTTTAGTTTTATTAATTTCTTTTAAAATTAGGTAAAATTGTTTCAACCTCATTAAAATTAATTATTCTACCAAAATACATCTGTAATATAATTCTAATGAATTTATATATATATTTATTAATTTCAGAATATCCAACTCTTTGTGGTTCTTTTGTAAATGGATAAGCTCTTGTTAAATCGCTAGTACTTAAAGCAAGGATAATATCACTGAAATTACCATCAACAGTGAATTATCAATAAGATTTACAATGAATGTAAAATTGTACACAGAGTTAGTTATAGTTGGTGTTTGTAGTTCCCCATTCGGTATTTCTCAATGCTTTTTTCTCATCCAAGCAATGCTATGAAATTTGACATTCTTAAATCAACATAAAATTATCTGTAATTGAAATCAAAATCTTAAAAACTACTTAAATCCATTACCCCCCCCACTTATTGGAGCAATTTCTGATTTATTAAATTCAACATCATCATTACTTATTAATGTTTCCTAATATAATATTAATATCTGTGTAACTGTAAGAACCATTCTGTTACATATAAATATCTTGTCCATTCTTTACCATTATTATAACGGAAGTTTTTTATTGTCATATTCATCACTCAATTTATGCCAAGAATAGGTCATAGTGTTAATATATCCAAACCAACAACATAAGTTTTAATTTTATCTAAATTAAGAACGACTAAAATCAGATTGTAAAATCACTCGGACAGTATTTTGATTATCTTTAACTGTTTCGAATTAATACTATTTTGTTCCAGTTATATACTTATTAAACTATCTTTTTAATTAAAAACTTAAACTTAAATTTAACTTCAAGAGAAATATAATTTGTTATATAACTTTTCATGTTGTTCTGGTAAATAGTGAATTCATTTTTCATTGTTCATCATTATTTTAATACCTTCATTTTTTAGGTTCTTCATTATTATTTCCAGCATCAATTGCAACCCCCCCCCTTCCTCCAAGTCATTAAAACCAATTTCTTTTGGATTTCATGGGACAAACGTCATAACCCTGTACTATAATTACTTTTTTTTTAAATTTCATAGATCTATTATTTGATAGGGAATCCTGATTTTTTCTGTTAAATTCTTTAATATTTTTTTGATGAATTGAATGCTTTATCTTATTGTTATATCTTTTATTAACAAATCAATCAAAATCATTATCTACTTTAGTGTTAATTACTTCTTTTCCAGTTATTCATCCTTAGCATTAATTTGTTTTGACCATAAAAGTTTATTTAAGTTAATAATTAAAATTTACCATATTGTCCATTTGGTGAAATTTATGGGTTTATGAATATGTTATTCCCTTTCCAATACCTCTGGGTCTTTAATAATTTTTGATAAGCGATAGTCATATCTTTTAGATTTTTTCTGTCTAATTCTAACTCCGACACATACTCACTCACAGCCATAGGTTTGCATTCGTAAATTCAACTATTTCATCTGAATTCTTTTTTTACTGTGTTCATTTATTTACGAGTACATCTCCTTTAATTTTTCGGTACCTCTTTCTTATTTTATCCAATCCATCTTTATTTTGGTTTATTATTAACTCTGATAATACAGGTGTAACTTCCAATCTGATAATACATCTTTATTCAATATTTACATCTAAATTTGCCTCAATTTTTTTATCTTCTGATTTCAATCAGTTGTTTCAGGTATTCCCATCTTTTCTCTTCCATATATCTCTAATCTTTTTAAGTTCATCTTGAGGAATCCATCCAGTTGGTTCATCTCCCCAATCTATTGATGTTGGTGGATAGGGAGCCGGTTTTGGTGGCAATAATTGTATTGCGTTCTTTTGGTTCTTGGAATAGGCTGTGGTACACCCTGGTTATGTTTGTTTGGTCTTTTATTTCATCACCTAGTAATGCTTAATTGTTGTGTAATTCCAGGTAATGCTTTTAACTGACTTGATAATTGTTCTTTTTGACCTTTCTATTCCTTCAGTAATTGCTTATAAAGTCAGTGTACATATCCCGATTTGTTTGTAGCTTTCTTAATTTTTTTTCTCTCATTATTTCTTCTAAAGAGGCTATTCCTCTTTTGTCCGACTAATTTTTTTCTTATTATCATTTCATTAAGTTTTTGAATTGCATTTATGTAATATGTAATTAATGTATAAATAATGTAAATAATGTAAGATATTGTAAAATAATGTAAAATAATGTAATTTATATAAATGGGAAATTCCAAATTATGATACGAAAGTGATAAATCAATAACTTTTAAACAATTTTATCCTTTTATGCCAGGTATTAATGTTTTAGAATGTAATATGTGGATCTTCTGGATCTGGACAAAACAAATACATTAATGCATATACTTCGAAAAACCGCTTATTTATTATGATAAATTACTAATTATATGCTAAAAACTTAGAACAATTAAATATCAAGATTTAATTAACCATTTAAGCATATTGCAAAAAAAATTAATAGGTAGATCCAAATGAAATACTTGAATGTTCAGCTGTTCCCAACAAATTTAACCTTGTGAGAATCTAGAATCAGAAAAAACAAAAAGTAGTAAATTGATGATTTTGTTGTGAAGATAAAAAAGTTTCAAAATTGAAATAACAAAATACTTTATTCAAGGGACGTCACAAAAAAACTGTTGTGTTATTTATTTAAGTCAGTCTTACTATAAAAACACAAAAAGTTATTGAATTACAGTTCACATTATATTTTATTGAAAGTCCAGGTAAAAGAGAAAATGATATGATTTGTAATGAACCAAAATGTAGATCGTGATCTTTTGATAATGCAACAATCAAAAATATGATTTCTTAATATATTGACACCAGGAAGTTTTTAAGAAAAATTTAATGGTTAATTTATAATGGAGTTTTTAATTATTACAAAACATAAATAAAGTGAAACTGAAAGTGTAAGTAAAGTAAAATTTGGATAGTGATTTAAGTGATTAGTATAAAAAACAATACAAAAAGATTAGAAAGGACATGGAATCATATCTTCACAGAATAAGGAACTTGATAACACAATGAACAGTGCATTAGATATGGGAGGTAATAAAATAATTAATAGGAAAAATCCAGATAAAATCACCGATGATAGTTTCAGACGGTTTGTGTATAAAAAAGTTCAAAGTGTAATAGTTGCTATTAATCTTGAAGATGTCAAAAGTATAAAACAGGACATTTAGAAGAGAAGTAAAGAATTTGAAGAATTACAAAAGATTTAAAAGAATTCATTTTAATAGTTGAATTAATACAAGGTAAAAAAAAAAAAAAAAAAAAATTTTGGGGGGAAGAGAAATGAAAGCTATGACTGATTCTATTAAAGAACTGAGAGAAAATCTATTGGACAGATGACAATATAAAAAAAGTATTTTGACCTAATTTTGAAAAGTTAGACACTTCAAGTTCAAGATTAAAGATAGTATGATTAAACATGAAGAACTAAAAGACAGATTATTGAAGCTGAAAAAAAGTACAAAATATGTATCAGTTAGAAATTAGAACAGAAATAAATAACTAAATACTGAAAACTGAAAAAAAGCATTAAAGATTTATTTTGAATTAATTTCAAATAATCTTGAAGGAATATACAACATTGACTTGGAAAAGGCTAGCTTCACAAAGAGGTGATGGATCATGACACAGCATTAGAGGAGTTTAAAGAAGAAATTAATTCTAATTAGATGACTTTAAAAAAACAAATCGAAATTGATTAGTATTGTTGACAAAACCGTCATAATTTCAAAGTATGCAGACTTAAGTAATATTACAAAAAAATTACAAGAAGATATGTCGCAGCTTTATGCCTAAAGTTGAAGAACATAAAAAATGAACTCCGACTTTGTAGTTGAAAAAATCAGTTAAACCATGGGAGTTAAGTACTGCTAATATGAAGCAATTACTGCTAATACTAAAGCAATTAACACAGTAATAAATCAGATAGAAGATTTGAGAAACAACTTGTAGACTTGATTAATTAATGTTGATGCACGTTCACAATATAAAGTACGAAGAGTTATCTTTACTATATATAAGTTACAGTAAACTTAAAGGTTTATTACAAGAAGATATTAATTAAATTTAATAATCAAATTAATGATTAAAATTAAAAAATAATAAATGATTTGACGTACTCTGTGTAGTTGAATTTCAGCTAAACAAGGAGAATCAATCACTGCTAATACCCAAGTAATTACTGCTAATACTACAAGCATATCACCGCTAATGTCGGAGAATTGCTACTAATGATGAAAAAATTTCTATATTTGGAAAAAATTATAGAAGTAAAAGATGCTTTCTTTAAACAGAAACCACAAATTAGCTAGAACAAGGCTACTGTTGACCAATTTATCTGCCTTCTGGAAGTTGCTACAACAAAACGGTTGTTGATTTAGCTGAAATAATTCTTAAAACTTAAAAAGAAAGACAGGAATAGAAAAAAAAGGGTAGAGGACAGTGAGCATGAAAGCGTTTCTCTTTGAATACTATTATAATCATACTTTTGATTACATACAAATGAAAAGTATTTCGACCCGTCGTGGTGCTGGATACATTCAAAATATAAAAATATGGACGATCTGAACTATTTAAATATATTTGAAATAAGCCTGGAATTATCTTAGTTATAAAGATTTTATAAGCATAAAACCAAGGAATATAAAAGAGATGTACTAGATATGCTTTTGGTTGTGTGTTATAGTAAAAAAAACCGGAACTTATAGAATATATATTAAATTTTATTAAAGGGTGCAAAGCTCCCCGGGGTGAACGTATAAACCGACTAAAAGCCCAATATCACTTTTATATTAGGTGGCGAAATATAGGCTCAGGATGATGTTTTTACTTTTTGGTATATTTGATAATGTAAAATATAACAGCTGAGCAGCTGAGGACTTTGGATACTGTAGTAAGTTAATATCTATGTATAAGAATAAAATTAAAATTTATCTAAAACAAGAACAATGTGTGATTTTCACCAGTATGACGATTCAGCACTTTACCGAATTAACCTTTATGCCTTTTGATGGGCAGTTACATAAATTCTACATATCAGATGAACTGTATCTATGATAGAAACAGCCTTTGGATTCAAGGTTTAATTACTATGTGTACCTAATTATATCTTACTAATTGAAAATAAGATCAAATATTGTGTATAAACCACTTCCACGATATTATTTTTTATCTTAAAAAGGATGCCAATAAATCGTCTGTTGTAAACTTATAATATTGATTGTAAACACACGTGTGTCACAAAATTACAAAGCTATAATCTTTTACGTTTAATGTTTTTTAAAATTTTTTATGAATTACAGCGTAATTCTCATTAAACTGTTTCAACAAAAAAAATGACACATATGTCGTCTGCAAAAACGTTCTATACTAAGGTCATTAAGTGCAGAGGTTACAGGCGTAATTTCAATAAATTGTTGAACAAAAACTATTTATCAACACGGGTGTCATTTTCAATGTTATATTATCAACAACTTTAAACAAATTATAGGTTTTATGCACCGGTGCCGCTTATTGATATTACAAATAACAGCTGATAAAAGACATGCGACAATAATCGTCTGTTTAACTGCGGTATAATAGGTAGTATATTTTAATATAAGAAAATCGGGAAGTAATATGACAGGATGTACTTTTATAGTTAATTATTTTTAATACTTTTAGATTGTTCTCATTATTGTTAATGTAAGGTTTTGTCAAGTTTTAAAGCAACCTGGGAAAACTGTTTTTTTCTTATTTTTTAAAATTGGTTGGCATGGTCAGTTTTTAAAAAGTGGTCAAAAGGTCAGTGGGGGTCAGTTTCGAGGACCAAAGACTAAATCCTCTTTTCTGGTTAAACCAAAGTTGTCATTCGGTTTAACTAAAAGATTAAAAGATTTTTACTTGTATCTTTGATAAAACCTTGTGGGTTTGAAAGTGTCCAGCATGGATTTTTTAGAAAATAGGGACAAGGCGGTCGGGGGGGGGGGGGGGGGGGGGTTTAAATGCCAAACACGCTATATTTCATACTACTATTGTTTATTTAAGAAATACTGTCATGAATTTTTGTTGACTGATATTGTTTCATTTAATGGCATCTTTGAGTCGAAATGAAGTCGCGGACATTGAGGTCCAAACTGAATCTAAATCTTGAGTGCTCAACAGATAGTTCCTGCTATTTAGTTATACTGGAAAAAGATTCGCATGTTTTTGAATATTTTATCCTGATATCACGTCATTGCACAAACGTTGGTTAGTTGTTTTAGAATCGATTCACGATTTATGTTTACCCTGTAATTGCACATTTTGTTAAATAGTAGTCCTCTATGACTGTACAAGATAGATCAATTTGAGTCTCCTCCCCGGCATGTCACTCTAGATATTTACGACCTCGCTCAAGATTGAGTATATACAAGTTAGCTGTGTGTACAGCCAAAAATAGCTGTAGCATGATGCATTCCAAAATTAAACATAACTGTGTTGCTAAGCATGTTAATAATATTTTATAATTGTAAGTCTTTCAAACGATACTTTAGACAGGTTTCCACATCTTGCATACAAACATGTGACCGGGAAGTGTGTTGTCCTGGATATATTGGGACTGACTGTGCCACGCGTAAGTAATCAATTACATATGAATCTAGCGTAAAGTAGACATATTTGTAGTATTGCACTTGTTTTATTTGTCATTTTAAATGTATTAAGTTTTATTGGACTGTATGAATCATGTCTTCAGAAGAACATAAAGATTCAAATACTTTAAACGGGCAACAATTTCTATAAAAAAAATCACTAAAATAATTAATCTCGAGTGTAGAAAATCCTCATCAAATGCTTGTAACAAAAATAAATGTATAACATAATTTCTATGAACTATGTTAATAAATAAATGTCATGCAGTATTAGTTATTTGTTTTTGTTTTTTTTTTGTATAAAGACCGCTAGTTTAGAGGCATAGCTGCACATGTTTTAAGTGACTGTTATCACACATAAACATGTTATTGTTATGTTTACATAAGCAATATTTATTTATTATCCATATTTTCAAATGAGATAATTTGGTCTAGTATGCATTTAACAAAAACAGTATATTTATATTTTCACAGCTCTCTGTCTAGGAAGTTCACTTGTCCTAACAATGGAACATGTTCCGCACCAGATCATTGTCTTTGTGAGCCAGGATATGCATCACCAAACTGCTCAGGTTATATCATGATTAAAAAATAATTATAAATCACGATAATAACAATTAAAGATTAGTTGTCATGTTTTTATATGTTATTGCCCTGATAAAAATGTAGAAACATGTTACAGTATACGTTTTATAGCAGCAATCACACCACACTTGAAATTGTCTTTATAAACAACTCTTGCAACAGTATCAATATCTTCTAGTCATCACAAAATACTTCTTTTATTTGGTCAATTTATTTCTGGGTTTTCAATCTAATATAAGAAACGCATTCTTCCAATACCGGTCTGTTAATTAAAATATATATATTTGAGATATACCATAACAGTCGAAATATATTCTGTATTTCATTAGCTCTGTGTTTTGGATCAACCTCTTGCCCCAACAATGGAACATGTGTTGCTCCGGACAGTTGTCTTTGTGGGTCTGGATTCTCATTACCAAACTGTACAGGTACGACAAAATCATTTCATAATTGCTGGATATGGGTCAGTATCTTTGTTTACAATGCTTTAATACGACCGATTTTTACATTATATCAACGTTGTATTTTCCATTATTCATATATTATATTTCTTTCACGTTCTCTCTTCATATTTACTCTTAAATTGAAAATCATTAAAGAAATATTATCCAAGGTCTTTCACATCTATAAGTGTAAGTTGTATATACCGTCTGTATTGTAAAACTATGATAAGGTCACAAATATCCAAAAGCAATGCAAAGAAAAAAGAAAAAGAGTACAAATGGCAATGCTTTAAACTCTATCTACTGTTTGATAAAATAAATTATAGATACATTTTATATTGCAATTTAACATAAATATTGTAGGTTAGAGTCATAACAAGGGTGAATCAGTTCTGTTTCATATACGCATGGTTAATCACCTCTGTTACTTTATGCACAAAGTCCAGTCAACCCGTCCGCTTATCTCAACAGAGAGTGAGTTCGATCCCCGGGCGGGGCTTATGTTCTCCGTGATGATTTGATAGAAGACATTGTGTCTGAAATCATTCGTCCTCCACCTCTGGTTCATGTGGGGAAGTTGGCAAATGCTTGCGGAGAACAGGTTTGTACTGGTAAAGAATCCAGGAAAACTGGTTAGGTTAACTGCCCGCCGTTACACAACTGAAATACTGTTGAAAAACCGGCGTTAAACCCAAAATAAACAAACAAACAAATTCCAGTCACAAAAATGTCCAGTGCTTATTTGGTTGTACAATTGAATTTCTGTTTTTTTTGTTACAAGATATAGACGAATGTCTAAACAATACAGACGACTGCGAGCAGAACTGCCTGAATACTCCTGGGTCTTATCAATGTTATTGTGACTCGGGATATTCTTTAAGTACACATGGAACAACATGCAACGGTATGTAGAAAAAATCTTTTATTCCGCTGTTAAAAGTTATATTTTCGCTGATGTTTTCTTTAAGTAAAAGCTTCTGTATCGTTATATAACGGCATTGCATAGTGCTCCAGCAGAAGACACACGAGTTGTTTTCATTATCGAATTCCTATGAACAACAAATAGTGTATTTTATCTTACACTAAAACTGGTTGCCAATGGGTCAATGTCATGTATTTAAATGGCCATTAGAATTATAAACACAAAGCTCTTATTAAAATAACAAAATCCGTTAATACTTCATTTATAGTTAAACATGAAAAATTTCAAATATGTCTTTGTTATATTATTTCAGACATAGATGAATGCGAAGTTCATAATGGCGGATGTCAGCATGCGTGCACCAACGCAGTTGGATCATTCCAATGTAGCTGTTATAATGGTTATTCATTACAGAATGATAGCGTTTCTTGCCAAGATGTCGATGATGTGAAACTAACAATGGCGAGTGCGAGCATCAATGCATTCACGCAGATGGATTTTACAACGGCAGCTGTAGAGAAGGCTACGTTCTTACAGGTGACAGCCATTCGTATGTTGAGGTAGAATTGAGTGCGAAATAAACAATTGGAGGATGTGAGCACTTTTGTACACACCAACGGATCTTACATTTGCATTTGCTCTAATGGCTATATGTTGCATAATGACGTGCATCTTGCCAGATGATCAATGAATGCGATATAGATAATGGCGGATGTGAGAGTTGGTGCAATTAACAAAGAGGGCGTTTACAACTGCAGTTGTATGAGAGTCTACGTTCTACAAAAAGACAATCATTGAGTGCTGACGTTCATGAATGCGAAGTTACAATGGAGGATGTGGACACTTCTGTCGCACTACAAATGGCATCGCTGTTCTCTTGCCACTGTTCACGTGGTTTTAAGTTGCACAGTGATACCGCCGACTTGGTAGATGTAAATGACGTGAGAAAAGGAACCGGCGGCTCGTGAGCACATGTGTAATAATACGTTAGGTACCTTCTATTGTGGCTGTTTCGATAATTTTTATTTGAAGAGTGACAATACTTCATGTGAATGCAATATAGGATATTCTCTAAGTATGGACAATACAACTTGTGTGGATATGATGAATGTGAACTCAACACTGGAGATGTGGACCAAATTTTGCTGTGATGAAGAAGGGTCGTTTACCTTGTGGTTGCGAGAATGGGTATACTTTACTCAATGACAGATTGTCATGTGCGGATGTGAACGAATGTAACTTAAGAACGGAACTTGTGATCAATTTGTATGAATGAAGAGGGTCTTTCTCCTGCGCTTGCCGAGAAAATGGGTTACTGTACTCATGACAGTGTGTCATGTGCGGATGTGAATGAATGCGACTCATTACAACGGGAAAGTTGTAACCAGCTTTGCATGAATGGAAGTAGGATCGTTTCTGTTTGGTTGTGGAAAAATGGGTACACGTTACTCAGTGAGGATTTTTCATGTATGGGATGGTGAACGAATGTGACTCAAACACAGAGGCTGGGGGCCAACTTTGCATTAACCGAAGTTGGGTCATTTTCCTGTGGTTGTGAGATTGTACTTTCTACAAGATGATGGTGTGTCATGTGTGAGGCATAATGATGTGGACAATCAAAAATGGCGGTTGTCAGCAACAATTGATATAAACATAGCGGGATCCTTTTTCTGCAGTTGTGATACACACTTTGCCCTAAATGAAGATAGAATAACATGTGAGAGTAAGTGGTCATTTCAAAATTTATTTTGATAGAGCAGACTCACGAACTATTTGCAGCTGTTTCAAGTATTAAGCATTCACAAAAAATCTTAGGGACCGCCGTGGCCGAGTGGTTAAGATCGCTGACTTCAAATCACTTGCCCCTCACTGATGTGGCTTCGAGCCTTACTCGTGGCGTTGAAGTCAGCCATCCAGCTGGCTTACGGAAGGTCGGTGAATCTACCCATGTGCCCGCCCGTTATGATATAATGTACAGAGGGGCACCTGGGGTCTTCCTCAACCATCAAAACTTGGAAGTCGCCATATGACCTATAATTGTATCGTTGCGGCGTAAAATCCAACAGAAACAAAGAAAAAAGTCAACAAGAAATCAGTAGTAGAAAAGGCAATGCGTTTCTTATGTACGTTGTTCTTCCCATGTACTTAATCGCAGTTAAAGTCCCATAATGCTTTAAATTTTATGTTATATCTGCATACAGCAACTCTCCACATAGATAATATGCATAATTACATGGTAAGAAAAGCACTTTTTTTTATTTCTGCACATGAATTGATACGATCAGAACCATAGAGGGAGGTAATAAAAAGGAATAGATTTAATTATACTTTCTACTGTGCGAATCAACTTTACCTTTGAAAAATATATTGAAAATAAGTTATCGAAAAATAAAATTTAACAAGGAATTGACATGTTTTATGTACATAACAACTAATACGAAAACCACATTTTAAACAAAGTCATTATGGCTGGCCCTTTTACTATATATTCACAGCTATGCACAATGTATATTTTTAATATAAGCAAACAATAGATACATTATATATTGTATACATTAATGTTTTAGATATAAAGGAACGTTCACTCTCTTCTGTGTTGATCATTGCGATCGATTCTGAAATTGCACGCGACATTAAGATGATACACAACAACCTGACAGACATGTCTACTGACGCTGAAGTTTATCAACATGTCAGGCTTTCGGTATATGATTTCTTCGAACAAGAAAAACAGTATATGTAAAAGATTTTAATGGATTTCCAGCATTAATGAAGTATTATAATATCTACAAAAGATCTTGGTTTGAGTTGAATCTCAATAAGTGCATAAACAAAAGCATAAGTATTCACGACTTGCTATAAGGCGGATACACCTTTGTATCTGTAATGCATTTACGAACGTTTACTCATTCGGGAGTGGAGATAAGAACAAATTCAGTCAGAGCGAAACATATCTCGTACAAAATGATTTTTGCAGCGGAAAATCTGATTCATTATACAAAGTATGTAACAATTTCTGGGAAACGCTTATAGTCTCGAATTTTCAACATGTATCTCCAGAACTTATGTTCCTTTAATAAATTATATTTTCAGCTTCAAAAGCACTACAAGAAGTATACCAAGAGTTATTTCTCGATCATTATTCGCAAAATAAGGTTTGCTTTTATTTTACTTTGTTTTGTTGACTTTATCTCACTAAATAAGGCACAATTATGAGGGGGTTTTTTTGTTTATCATAACTGTAACATTATTTTAGCATATGATGTTTGTAACATCAATTCACTAGATATTATATAAATATCATATGGCAACGTGTTTGACATTGATATTGTCAACCCGAGGGCAGAATGTCACCCGAGGCGAAAGCCGAGTGGTGACATTCTGTTTCGAGGGTTGACAATATCAATGTCAAACACGCTGTCATATGATATTTATTTTATTATACCGAACAAAATTTAGTATATAAAAATGTTTAAAAATGTTTTTAATTCATTATATTGAACAGTTTCATCTTTAGCGCGGTAATCGCCTGTGTACACATTGAATAGTGACGTCACTACTATATGTGTACAAGGGAGACAATCATTTGGCTAAACAATTGAAGCAGTTAATTGCCCTTATTTGACATTCAAAATATCAGCGCGGTCACATGACCTGACAGTCACTTTCGCTTGGTCACGTGTCAAAAAGGTTGAAAATGTTTTTGATAGTCAAAATATCTCTTTCTCGGGTAATGGGATTTTATCATTGTAGACAAAAGAGAGGTATAATAAATGGTAAATGTTTTATATAAATAATATAATAACAGATATCTTTTTAAAATTGCTCTTTCAGAAAGTTCACGTCTCTAAAAGAGGAGAAGAAAACCACGTTAATGATTAACTTTACAGTTGCGTATGAAAAAGGCGAGAAATTCAGTGATACCAGGGACCACCTTGTCAGAGGAACTATGAAACTTTTTTATGCTACAAAGATGTTATACAACGGAAAATCTGTTCAAGGGAAATTACGTATGTATCATGTATATCATGTTTTCATTTAAATTTTGAAAGAATGAAAATTGCCCTTACAGTCTACTGTCTATGCTTCAAATGACATTATATCAGAAAATACTTACTGAATAATATGACACGACCATTTTGTCAATATCAATGACAGAAAGTTTACATATCTCTGCTTTATCGATACCCTTTAACATGGAATTAACACTTGAATACGCCATCAGTTATTATTTATGCTATACAATATTCAAAATAAACATTACTACGGTTAAAATTTTCTTTTTATTTTCGCTCTTCAAACAAGTACATTTAAATCACCAGATCCTATCAGTCAGTGCAGTATCTTAATCAATTTAATAAACCATTAAAAATAACAGAAGTTACAGAAAGCATTAAACGAAGTGAACTGAATCAAATATCTGCTAAATATCCTAAATCTGCCTATAAATACCAAGTCTGGTTCTTAAGGTACAATAGAAAATGTACTCAAAATATCCATGAAAAAACGTACAATTTTCAAACCAAATAGTAATGCGGTTTAAAATACACAGCCCTGAATTTAGAGACTCGCTATAAAATGAAGACAATAGGCATTTCGAATGTCATATCTAAGTTTTAACTAATGGTCAATTAGAACATAGAATACGTGTTCGTATACATAAAGCATTAACATTTGCTTAACTTGAGACATTCGCTGTTCTCAGTAAAACGTAAGAGCTCAAATAAGCAAATACATTATACCCGCTGTGATAAGCTCTAATAGAAGTTATCAAATACTATTTTGTATTAAAACATACATATGAGCCAATCAGGGATTTCCAGAACTTCAATGTATATAATGACTTACCTGTAGGCAGAGCAACAAGAGTTGAACATTTTTAATGACGCGAAGCATGTGCATATTATATATATTTAAAAACATGTGTATTGCCTAAAATAAAATTATTAACATAAGATGGCGTAAATACATTTATCATGTAGTGCTGACACATTGCGTAAAATTGCCAAGGTTAATAAGGTCAATTATTAATATTGAAATCATTGCTCAGCATTTTATTTTTAGACTTACCGGAGAAAGTATCTTCCGTTTGCGATGCTTATACAATGATAGCTGGAGGTTGTGACAAAGGATTTCAGTGCAAGGATAGTGATGACGGACCCAAGTGTCAGTTAGTATATGGTTATTGATATTGCAAATTGCCATTCTTATGTTACCTGTGTTTGATTAGGTTATGCCCACGGGAATCTTTGTGATTATTTATAATGCCTTTTGCTACCAATGCTTGTGTTTAGGATTCACTTTGAGAGAGATTTCTAATTTACACTGATCTTTGGTTTTGGTTTGAACGGGGCTCTGTCCTTAGAACTTTGATTATTCTGTTGGATTTTCGACATTATTTTTGTTAGGTATGATACCTGTTTGGCATGCACATTTCTCGTTTATGTTGAATTGAAAGGTTATAATTTCTCTCTTTCAATAACGATTATTTTTTGTATTTAGTGGTATTTTAAGACAAAACACACAGTTAATGCAGTATAAGTATGGTGTCCTATAACAGGCTAAAATGTTGTGCTCTTTGAATAAAACGTGCTTAGAATTACGTATTTAAATCCATTTACATGTATATCAAAACCATTTCCATAATAAAATGCACTGAAAAAAGCTGACAAATGGTTGTTTTCACATTTTCAGGTACATTAACCCATCGAAAGAATACTTTAAAGGTAAAGTTTTATTCCTTTTTCAAATTATATAACACGTATTTATTACCATATTGGATTTTAAAAACAAGTTTCAAAAGTAAATTTACTTGTGATATTGTATCAGACTAGCGGAGTACCTTAATGATATGCAGTAGAATTGTTATTTTGTAGCCAGTTACTTGTATTGCATTTTGTTACCCCTCCACAGAAAACCACATTGTCTACATTGTGCCAGTTATTGTCGCCGCTGTGGTCATTGTCGCAGTAATATTAGTAATTGTTTTCATCAGAAGGAAGAAGCATCATTTCGGCGACTGGTCAGTGAAATACAGGTAATTAATATCAGTATGTCTTTTCACCGACAGTTAACTTTCGCTATCTGTCTATCTGTCTGTCTTTGGCTCATCAGGAGCCAAAGGCTCATGGTGAGCTTTTGTGACCGCTCAATGTCCGTCGTCAGTCGTCCGTCGTCCGTCGTGCGTCCGTCAACAAGTTCTAAAGAAATCTTCTACTTGAAAACCACCAGGCAGAATTACACCAAACTTCACAGGAATGATCTTTGGGTGGCCCCCTTTCAAAATTATTCAAAGAATTGAATTCCATGCAGAACTCTGGATGCCATGGCAACCGAAAGGAAAAACTTTAAAAATCTTCTTGTCCAAAACCACAAGGCGTAGAGCCTTGATATTTGGCATGTGATATCATCTAATGGTCTTCTATGAAGATTGTTCAAATTGTACCCCTGGGGTGAAGAGAGGCCCCAGCCCGGGGGTCACAAATTTAACATAGATTTATATAGGAAAAAGCTTTACAAATCTTCTTGTCTAAAACCACGAGACCTAGGACTTTGATATTTGGTATAAAGCATTGCCTTGTAGTCCTTAAACAAATTGTTCAAATTATGCTCCTGAGGTGAAAAGAGGCCCTGCCCTGGGGTCCCAAATTTAACATAAACTTATATAGGGAAAAAAAAATCTTCTTGTCTCAAAGTTCAAAGCCTAGGCCTTTGATATTTGGTATGTAGCACTGCATAGTGGACCTCTAACAAGATTGTTCAAATTATATCCCTGGGATGAAAAGAGGCCCGGCCCTGGAGGTCACTTGTTATATGAGTTATATAGGAATAAATACTTCAACAATTATCAGATCATATTTCCTAGACCGTTTAATTATAATTACCTGATGACCCCAAGCGATAAGGGGTCACTTGACTGTTATCTGACCTGCTGACCTACTTTCTTGTTTTTTAAGATACAGTCTTGAAATTTGGATGACATGTACAGTTTTGCACACCGACCTAAAAAACTGACTTTCAGTGACCATGAATGTGACCTACTGACCTACTTTGTAATATTTTAGCATCAGTGTGCCATTTTAAACATGTGGCTCATATTACTCAAGTGAGCGATTCGGTGTCATCATGACCCTCTTGTTTCTTTTTATTCACGTACTGCCAAGTACGTATGTGAAAATACATTCTGTCTTGCCCTACTGTTTTCAAAAGTAAGTCATATCCAACTATACTAAGATAAAACAAGAAACATGTTTGACAATCTCGGGGCATTTGAAGGATACAAAGACACATGTTTCAAATAATTAACAGTGAAAATGAATATTTCTATACTGCCCGTTTTCAGCTCTCGTTTTGTTTCTATTTTTATGAAAGTTTATGATATTGAAAAGGTTTTGTTTCCGTAGAACCACATAGAAAAAATAAGTGATGTTTGTAAAGTACATATGCCTCTGTCATTTGTGGTATGAAGCGGTAGGACAATATTGCACTCAAAAATAGTTCGATACTTAAATATATGAACTGTGAAATACTGTTTAATGTTTTTAATATCGGAAGTTCCGTAACAATAAATGCTTCATCAATCTAGCATCCATAATTTATTTTCAGGCATTAAACGTTTTCATTCGATAAATTTGTTATACACACCAGGATGTTGTTATTATACTTTAGTTAGTCCGGATAAGTAAAAAATTGTACATTTTAGACCACCATCAGTACCTTGTACATTGAGGAATTTCAAATGTGGGGATGAAGTTTTAGCAGTTGAAAATCTTTATGTTTACTTGGGTCTATATTTATCTGAACATTTAGATTTTAACATCATGGCGAAACACGTTGCTAAATCAGCAAACCGTGCTTTAGGACTTTTAATCTCAAAATACAAATATTTCAGTTGTCTTACTTTCTCGACTTACTCAAAATTGTATGAGGCAACAGTGTGGAGTACTATAAGTTATGGAGCAGCCATTTGGGGTGATAGGCATTTTTCTTGTATATCAGCAATTCAGAATAGAACAGCGAGCTTTGTATGGGCGTTGGTAAATACACCCCGAATGTGGCGGTAAATAGAGATATTGAATGGACAAAAGCATATATCAAACTGTTATCGTCAGTTCTCAATCAATGATATCGTACTAGAGCTATGTCGAGCAGCAGATTGAGTTATAAAATTTACCAAAATCAATATCTCATGTAAATATTGGTCTTTTAGGTTAAGAAAACTATTTAACGAAGCGGGTGTTGGAAACATCTTTGGCACTGTTTACATTTCAAATATCGATAAAATTTGGAACTAAAGGTAAAGTGTTAGAAAAACAGAATGGGAAACTTATAGTCAATTGGAAATGTAATCTAAATACTGAGAATGCTGTAAGAGGGAATGGAAGGAATAAATTGACATACCATACCGTTTGTTTAAGCAAGATTGTAAAACAGAGTCTTATATTAAGTATATTTTGCCTGGCCGCCATAGGAGTGACTGTACCAATTTCAGATGTGGGGCTGCCCCCACACGCCTTGAAACAGGTCGGTTTGAAGGTATTCCCCTGGAACAAAGAATATGTTCGAATTGTAATAACAATATAATTGACAGTGAGGAACATGTTTAAACTGTCTACCCACTGTATGATGACTTGAGATACAATTTGTTTTAGCATATTTTAGTTACGTACATACCTTTGACTCATTAGATAATAGGGATAAACTGTCTGTGATCTTTGGTTCCAATAATGTAGAAATGATAAAATTTTCTGCTAAAATCTGCTATGATATTCCTTTTCGAAGAATACGTGTTTATATTCTTAGATCAATGTAGATAGAGGGTGTACATTGTATAAATACACACTTTTTACTTGAGACGATATTTTTAAATGTTGTTAAAATTAACAAGATTTTATAGATAGGAGTTATTACCTTTCATCAATTTATACTGCAGTCTTATTTTCCTTAAGTGATGTAATTGGAAATACTAGTATATAGACAGAGATTATTGGTCAGTGAGGTAAGGGCCACTTTTTAAAATGAAGATTGGCTCAGTGTTGTCTTTAAAGATCAGTTGTTTTTTTTTTTGAAAGAATTTACGTTTATTTTTATTTTTCAACATTTATATTAAATAAATGGTATAATTTAGTGTTTATTGTTGCTGTCTTAGATCTAGGTCACTGTATATAAAATGGTATCAATTGGTTTTCATTTACATTCTGCTGGGTTTAAGGTATTGCGGCCTAACCTAGTTATAAATTAGGAAGCATATATGGAGAATAATTCTCTACTTTAATAATTATTGTATAGATTAGACCAAACTTGGTGTACAAATCATAGGTCTGCTGGATATATATCAAATTGATTGGGTCATGTTAAGGTCAGATAGGCGTTACAGGTAGATTAGGTGGATGTACAATTAAATGACGGCAGTCAGGTAATAAGTTGTTCATTTCTTTCCCCAGAGACTCTTGCAGATTGATTTAAAGTATAATGTAATACTATGTAGATCTTTCATAATGTAAGAATGGGAACTTTTCACGCGCTGTTTGATGAATATGTTTTATGTAGGTCATATAAAACCATAAAACCATTTAAACATCTTATAAGAAATGGTTTGAAATCAGTTTGAAATTTGAAAAGGATAACCCTGAATACCTTACAGTGCCATCTAATACGTAAATATTTTATGTTTTATTTTTTGTCCCTGTATTTTTGTTTTATAATATATAGTCTCTCATATTTCATTTAGAAAGGTTTTCATGAATATTTTATGAATATGAAAGTATATGTAATGTCATGAAAAGTGAGATTTAAATAAAAGATTGTATTGTATTGTATTGTATTTATCCAGTACATGATGCAGCTTAAATAGAAATGTGTTTTATTTTAAAATGACACACAACAAAAGATCCGCAGTGATTTAAACAACAGCTCACGAAATTGATTGAAATGCGAGTAGATGTAAATATTGAAGAAGAATTCAGCTTATCGCAATATCGTTGATTCAATCACTATGATATACAGACTATTTTATTGTTATGTATTTGTTAGCATATATGTACTAACAACATCCAGACATCCACTCTTTGCATTGGCGACTTTTTTATATTTTACAACTACACTACACTCATGCTGGAATCTGAATCTTGACATTTATCCCATGTTAGTATAGCTTTTAAGCGACACATTTCCACGTGCGAAAGCTGCACCCAATTTACATAATTTCATAAACAGACTATACTTTCAGAGGCCAACAATACTACATGAATGTAATTATTTGGTTTTCAAACAATGTTTCTGTATTTACAGTAATGACAATAAAGTAACTGTATGAATTTAAACAATGTTACAAACTGTACGTGTTTCGGTAAAAATGTCTGAGCTGTTTTGCTCCAGTAGAGTAAAATACAAACATATTACATGTCAGTTTTTTATCAATAACTTATTTGTTTAATTGGCCTTTCAACGCTAATTTGACCAATCGGCATCCCGGTTACAAACGTTTTTTTTTTTGTTTTATGAACATTTGCCATTGATTCAAATCAGAATAGGTCTGATTTACAAACCGCAGGAAATCAAGTAAAATCCACATAATACGGATGCACTTTAAAATATCGCAAACATTAAATCGCCCCTATTGGATGTACGCACGTATCTAAAAATATTAATATCTGCTTCTATTTAAATTATAGAAAACACCTATCCCAAGACAATCATGATAAAACGGTTGAAAATGTGTACCAAAACACTTTGTCAGAAGGAAATACGATTTCATTTAACAACAAACAAGTGTCAAGACCTTGCGAGGAAGGAATCGAACCGGAAGTGACCTTCTCACAATCAACTAGGGAAGACCCGTACGAGACAATCACTGGACATGTTGATGAAGAACCAAATGTACAAGATTGAGTATTATTAATTAAGTTTTCAAATAGGCACTTAACTTAGTTTAAAATAAATATTTATGTGGCATCATTTACACGGAATATTTGAGGTAATGTATTAAACATTAAGCGAATTTTCTAAAGGTGTTTTTCTTAAACGTTATTTTCTTATTGCTGTGAAATTTTCAAATCAAATTCCAGGTT
This sequence comes from Mercenaria mercenaria, assembly GCF_021730395.1. NCBI lineage: Eukaryota > Metazoa > Mollusca > Bivalvia > Venerida > Veneridae > Mercenaria > Mercenaria mercenaria. The sequence continues at coordinate 12,180,553 of NC_069362.1, read as the reverse complement.
CTTTGGATCATGAAGACATTTCAGTATTTTACTTTTAATACCAGTGTTAATATCAGAGACCCGAGAGGTGTTTCGTTATCTCTTATGAACAGAATCATTCAAGCTGCTGTCTTTATTTTGCTTGGGTTCATTCTGTGCTATTAAAAGATCATTTTACGGATTTCTTTACTATTTAGAAGTTTGCTTCATGTTACTTGAATGGCATTTTAGCAGTCCTTAGAGGCCTAATCGAAATAAAGATTTGTGTTTGTATGAAGCCGAATGTGCCCATGTTACATTAATGAAATCATTATCACTGTCATCATTATCATCATCATCATCATTCTGATCATTGAATTTTAAAAGTATTTATCTTTATAATTGTCATTATTTAAATGTACAGCAGACGACAGCTGCACAGAAAGGAAATACCACGACACAAAATGGTGTTGAGCAGTACATGAATGAAGAAAAAGTATGGACTTCACAAGATTCATGTAACGTTGAAGACTCACTGAATGCTTTTGGAGAAGTGCTGAAGTTATCTCGTAAGCGCGTTGGCAAGGAGTCGTCTTATGGAACAACATAGCTATTTTCTGACTGAATTTTCTGTTGTCTGCCTTAATATTCTACAATCTCATTGAATTGTCTGTTGTCTGGCTGAATTTATAGATAAACTGCTTGGACTTTGTCGTCAGGCAAGTGTAATGGGTTGATTCGTTGTCTGATAAACTACTAGAAAGTTTTACTGTACAGAAAAGCATAACGGATTAATTCACTGCGTGAAATTCATACATGAACTAGTCGAGAAAAAATGTAAGTTCGTTTTCAGGAAGTCTAATGGGTTCATTGGGATAAAATTTCAAAAACTACTAAAACTTCGCTGTATTTATTTGCTCTCTGACAACGTTGTAATCATTCGTCCAAAAAACTGAATTATTTTTATACATACCATTTTCCTATGTTTCCTTATGTTTATATTACTTTTAATACTTTCATTCGTAAATATAACATACTTGTACTTTCAAACTGTGTAGAAAAACTTCACAAGCGATGTAAATATATTCAATAAAATCTAATTAACAAGTACGTTTTGTGCTTTTGCTGATGTTTTTGAATTTTCGTTCGCATTAGATGACCTTTTATTGAATAGCACCTTTGATAAAAATAACCAGATGTGATATTTTCAATAGATCAGCTATATTTACTAATGTTCTGAATCAAACGGGGGATTGTAGTAATTTTAAGCAAATCTATTTAGAGATAAACTGAAACTGCTTTATTTGATTAAACGCCTAATTTTACACATAGTTTATTCACTGGCGTTGTACATTAAATTATACCAGATTTATATAGCGCCAAAGGCGCTTTACATAGTTCAAATGCAGCCACACAGGGCGCATAATTCATCCTCTACTAGAACAGACACAGAGCGATCTGACCAGAGGGACAGAGTGAGACAAAGCCCCCACGACAGAGAGATCAGAAATCAGATACAGGCTTATCCGGCTAACTTAGCCTAGCTCGTTTCGAATAGACAGCCTGGTTCTTTAACGTGCCCAGTGTATAGCACTGATACACGCAAGGATATCAAGGATAGAACCTTCATTGTAAAAATCATAAAGGTAGTGTGTGTGTTCGGGTTTAACGTCTTTTTCAACAGTTTTTCAGTCCTATAAACGACAGTGTCTACTTGTAGCAGTGAGCGCAATGCTCAACTTAAAAGTGCTGCCTCACTGGAATATCACGCCGTAGACACGTGACATGATACCCCAACTAGTCACATTAAACTGACACCGGGCTGACCAGTTCTAGCACTATCCTCTTAATGCTGAGCGGCAAGCGAGGAAGGTACTAGTACCATTTTTACGTCTTTGGTATGACGCAGCCGGGGATCGAACCCACGACCTCCCGCACTCAAAGCGGGTACTAGGCTACCGAGACGGTTCCTAAAGGTAGAGAAATATTACAAAAAAATTGCTTTGTTCTTCAAATTACCAAATGTAATGTTTGTGTATTGGTTACAGATAGGTCGGGTACATACCATGTATAAATGATATATCTCTCTACCTACACATGGTTAGAACAATTGAGGACATAACCAATAAGTATTATCTTTTAACTAGAAGAAATGTATTTTATCCTATCTTCATGCGAAATAAAGGGCAAAATCTAGGAGTATGATAAATTTTGCTTTATTGGGTCAGTGACTAAATAAACTTTTGCCGGACTTATTTTTTGATTTGCAATTACCACAAAAAAATTTTTATAACGAAATCGCTCAGAAAAACGGAAAATGACTCATCTAAAGCGTTGTTCAGGATTTCTGCACTTAAATCAAGAAAAGTTGCATCTGAAATGGAATGTTATTGAATAAAATCATCGAGGAAACGGTTGCCTATTTTTTTTTCTTTCAAGCGGCGTTATGGCGTGTGTAAATTTAAGTTACGTCTAACGTTGGCTTGGTGAGAATGGGTATCCGACTTGCATCTGAACTTTGGATAAAACTTCTCTTGGCAGCAAATTAGAATTATTCATTCAAGTTCAGCAGAACAGAGAGGTCGGGTTCAAAACACAGGGTTAACCTTTGTTTTTCCGCTTTTATTTTATAACATTTGGGATTTTAAAGTCCTGTTTCAATGCAGAATGCGTGTAATTTGGGGGGCGTATTAATTTTTAAATGCAAGGCAGACACAGATCTAGTTAGTGGTAAATTTTGAATTTTAATTAAAAAATGATTTTAGATCAGAAGGTAGGATAAATAGAACATTAGGTTACTGTCTTATAAATTTAATTTCATTAAGTTCGTCTACGAAAAAATAAAAGTCTCATTTAATAAATTTAAATTTATGAGACAATAACCGAATATTCTGTATGTATTGGTATTATAAACTGTGCATTACTGAGTAAGAAAATTTCTTATACAAGTAACATTTAATACCTTGATAGTATCTAATGAATTGCCACTCAGTACTCGACAAAGCAGATAGTCCTTTGTTGTTTTGAACCAGTTTCAAATATAGGAGCAGGTGAAATGTACTGAATTTTGATCGTGCTTAAACATTTATGCACTATGCCTAAGCAATATGAGCATTTATATTTTCATGTATGGCAGTGTATCAAATAAATGAAATATTAATTATTCATGATAAGGTAATAGCATCCTGGCTGACATATCTTATTGCATTCTTCATGTTAAGCGTATTAGTATACACAAACGAATCTAACTTCTTACATGCCAGCGGTAAAACCATTACTTTATGAGTGTCCTATGTCCATGACACGTATCTCATAAAATAATTAATTCGCTTTCATAGTTCTTACTTAAAGTAAATAGAAAGGTTGTGATTTCAATAAATCTTCGTTTACACGTGTGTGAAGTGAAATACATAATTATGATCGTCTTTTAAAAAAAGGTGTTTGATATTTGAACGTTTTTGATAAAGTTACATGAATAACATATTATCTTGCCTCCTACAAGTTTCTTGTATTTCTATTTATTGGTCAACAGACGTCACGTGGAGACAGTATATATTACATATACTGCTAATACATTTCAGATATGAATTTTGATTAAAAACAAAATGTCTGCCGCATCGCTAGCGTAATTTAATCAAGTAAGATTATAAGCTCTAGCTATAGATATCGTTTCCGAGATAAAAAATTTAGTGTTTTTTGCCGTTCTATTTTTTCCTATCTAAATAAGGTTCGTGAAGTTAGTGGTAACAGAAGAACAGTAACTCTATATTGGACGGCCGCGATTGCCAGGTTGAAATGTTGTTTTAGTTAAATCATCGTAAAGCAAAGGAATTAACACATTTGTAAGACAGTAGTTTGCTGTAGGATCATTTAATCTACCTGCAAGATAAAGGAATTAACAGGAAACGGGACGAAAGCCGAAGTTTTAAGACATTTCTGACATCGTGTAATCTGATGATTTTTCGAAAGGATGGAACATAAAAGTTTTTCAAAACCAGTTCATAACCTGTATAAATGAGCTTCTGTGTTTTGTGATTCAGTCAAAATACAGTTCATTTTACATTTTATGGCTTGTGTTAATCAACTCATTCAACTATAGTCAAAGCATGATGACCAAAGAAGATTGCAGAATTCCAGTCTGCACAGTAACTGTAAGTAGCTTTATTAACATAAAAACTATGTCAATAACAGCGAGGATGTAAAAGGTAGTCGGCAAGATAAATACTGCTTGTTGGTGACAGGATACAGGATATACGCTGTCTTGAAAATCCATATCAGGCTCGAGCTTTGCTCTCGCCTGATATGGATTTCCTCGACAGCGTATATCCCGTATCCTGTCACCAACAAGCAGTGTAACTAATAAATTTCAGAAGTTTGACACCACAAACGATCATTGTAATAAAAATTTATTTTAATTGGGTTTACAGTCACACTGGTAAAGTTGAGGTCATATGGAAGATCTCAGATGACCCTCCGTAAGCCAGCCGAGTGGCTACATCACATGAAAAAGATAATAGGTAAGGGCAGATTTCTCGGAAGCACAGAGCACTACAAACACAGCCTCAGAGCCGCGCATTTGCAAAGTAGGCACACAACATAAAGAAGCTGTAACGGAAAAATATTACAGACTGGTTGCTTCAAAATTCCAACAAGTACAGAAAGAGTAGAAAAGTATAAAGTGTAGAATAAGAATACTACATCCCTAAAGAGGTTCCGAATCCACCTGAAATAAATAATGAAATGCTAAACGTACCAGTATCCGTATAAGTATCAAATCGTACCGTCTCTTAAAATAAGAAGTAGACATAGAAGCCAGATCGCTTTCAATCAAAATACATAGATTTTGTAAAATAAAATTATATAATGATATAAAAAAAAGTAAGCACATTTCCATTTAATTTCTAAACATGATGATAATGACACCACGTCGACATTACAGGCACCAGAAAAAAGTGCTACAATATTTGACCTACATGTAATTACTTTATTCAAAAGTCCTTTCAGAATCGCAATGATATAACATAACAGTGTTATACTTAATTCGCACACACTAGAAACATAATTAAGTTTTTTACACAACATAGGCATGAAGTTAAAACGCATGAAATGGATGCAGAAGTTTCTAAAAAATAAATGTATATAGAATATATTAACCAAAAGTGAATAGTTATGAGCACTTAATATTTTTAGAACATCCTGTTATCAAGGAAATGGAAGATTTAATGGACATGTAGAGCAGAAGCATCAAGTGGATATTATTATATATTGGTTATATTTTCTGTTTGAGAGTATTTCATTATATATTCATCAGTTATCTGGATTGCTTAGCAATTGTCCATTATACTGTTTACTAAAATATGCAAGAGGAACAGTCTGAAAACCTTAAAACACGTGCTGTAACATACTGCAAATATCAATAAGTCGAGTTAAGCTGAAAAAAGCTTTAAACTAAGGTATATGGGGTGTTAAGAATATTTTCGATAATTTATATTGTACAAGCTGGTACTAAATTTGGGGTCAGTGGAGTAAAGGTCAATGTAACTTTTACCAAAAATAGATAAAAAAAAAGTTTTCTCTCAAAAACTTAAGTTTGGATTGATGAATTTTGAAACCAAACTTGGCATATAAGTAGCTTATAGAATAATCAATGCTAGGATTGCATGTCAGGTCAGTGGGGTTTCATCCAATGTCAGTATAATTGGTTTCGTGTGTATACTTGGAAAAAAACCACCGTGGCGCAGTGATGTAGAGAGTTGGGCAAAATCTACATTTCGTACTGTGGAACGGGTGGATTATGGTTAAAATCCCTCAGCGCCTAACATTTGTTTTGTGATAAAAAGTCATTTAATAGGTTAAAATAAATGTCACAATCATTAAAAATATATATTTTTGCTGGAATCGTCAGCAAAATTTGAGATCCGTTCCATAACTTTGTTCGAGTTGAGATAGTGGAATAAAACATATAAGTAGCTTATACATGTAATAAGACTTAGGTTTGGATTTAATTTCGGTTCAGTTGCGCCAAGGTCAAGGTCACTGATACAAATAATAGAAAAAAGCAGTTTCCCCTGATTACCTTTTGATTGGACTGATGTGTTGAAATTAAACATATATAGGCATATAGGTAGCTTACAGAAAAACCAAAGTTGTGATGCCATATGAGGTCAGTGGGATCAAGTTCAAGGCAGCGTAAATTATTTAATATGCATACTTTGAAAATTCTACCGTGGCGCAGTGGTCTAAGGCGTTTGGTTATTGTACCTTTTATTATGTAGTAATTTTTAAGTGCGACGAACGAGTAGTGGTTCTAATCTTGGTCCAGGCTTAACTTTTTGTTTTCATTTTGGTTTGGTAAACAGAACCATTTAGATACCATATGGTTAATGTCCAAGACACAGTTTAAAAAAAAGAGATTGATTTTCTTTTGCTGGAATTATCAAAATGTGGTTTCCAGTTTATAACTTTAGTTTCGATTGACATACTGTCACCATACTAAGTGTACAGCAAGCTTATTATGAAGAACTAGTTTTTAAGAATGCTTGTAAGAAGATTTTGAAATGTACATTCCAGAGCACCAACATTCAAACTTCGCATTTAATATAATTTTGAAAGAGAACAGGTGTTTCAGTTTTAAGACTTACCTTTATTTTAAGATTTTGACCCTTGCCAATTCGCATCTAAGGCTACAAACTACTAACTGCTACGTAAGCGCAATCGATACCTAATCGAAGCAAGGCACCTGAACACACGCTTATCATCATCAATAATCGTCATACCGATAGCAAAGTTATTTAATATACGCACATCTAGATGATGCCCTTTTGGTGAAGAACATCAATAAAATGACCTAGTATATCATTCCAGAAACTTGCTCAAATGGTTAAATTCATAAAATTCTAATCAAAATCAACATCTGATGGTGACTCATTTTAGTACCTTGTTAAATATTTCAATATGAATCTTTGGATAAACATTTCGCAGACAAGACGATAGGTGATAACTTTTAATGAATTAATGCTTTGTGGTACAGGCACTATCTGGTATATATTTGTTTTGGCCTTTTATTTTTAAGCATTTCACTAAAGCCAGCGATTTTCTTTTGTCACTTAGGGAAACTGAATTGGGAAGAATCGCGACATTGGCCTGTACTTTTTATAAAATTGCATGAATGCAATCATTAATATCTGCAAACTTAAAATTTCTTTTGCATGTACAAGTCAATCAAATACCAAGCCACTAGACAATTTGACCAGTTTTCTTTTACTTTTTGGAATTTTTAAAGCTATTTACATATTATTCAACCATAAAAATAGACTATAAGCTATTAAAGGTCAAAGGTCATTTTAAGTGGAACAAGAGCTGTCGGAGGACAGCAACGCTCGACTACTCAACAGCCTTGTCAATTGAAAGAATACAAAGTCGAAAAAGGGGCATAATTTTGTAAAACTGCAAAACAGGGTTATAGAACCTGCATACTGCTTATCAGCTTATGACAGTGGACAGGTGTTTGAAGTTTCAATCAATTCCCATAAGTGGGTACTGAGATACCAGCTTACATACAAAACCTTTATCAAACATTTCTAATTCGAGCAAAAGGCATACTTCTATAAAAAGGCAAAACAGAGTTATGGAACCTATGCAATGTAAATTATCACAGTAAATAAGTGTGTGAAGTTTCAATGCACTCCCGCAAGTGGTTACTGAGATACCAGGTTACATACAAAAACTTAACCATATCGGGACGCCGACGCCGACGACGATGCGGACGCTGACGCATGGGTGAGTCCAATAGCTCTACATATTCTTTGAATAGTCGAGCTAAAAATCAATCAACTTAATCCCAGTTAATCGCAAATGCTTTATATAAGCTGTTATCTCACACAATAATTTGCTAGGGGATTATGTATCTACAAACAAAAACAAGAAAAAAAACAAATTAAAGCAAAGAACACAGTTGAGCATTTTTAAAAGTGACAGTGAAAGTGAAAGTAGAAAGTAAATATTTTCTTTTCTACTTTCCTTTCATAGTTTCCATTAAAAATGGAACACTTTACATTTACTTTCATACAATATTGAATAATTCATAAGCATAATAAATGCATTTAAAATCCTTATGGTACCCGTAAATTGATACTTTGCTGACAACTGCTCCGTTTTTGGCCAATTTCACGTGAAATAAGAAACTGGTGTAACCTACATGTTCTACTTCCGGCGATATACGATTGCGAGAAACGGTTCTAGTACGACGCCTTCCTGTTCTGATCAGGCACGCTTTTAACATGAAAGATCACTTCCAGCTCTTATCCTAAAAGCCCTGTCAACCATTCATAACACAAGAGCATGATGAATGATGATGAAATTTCATAGTTGACATTTGCCATATTTCCCAGTTCTTTGAAATGTCATCACTGTAACAAGGTAAAGTTCGCACACAGTTTGTAAAATATGTTCTTTATTAACCATTTCATCTGAATTATAATTATATCCAACTGCTAATGTTGCTGGACTCTTCACTTTTTCCTATTGCCCAAGCTAAAATGCATGTCCTTTTCATTCTGAAAAATAGTGGAAAATCATTCATTTTCAATAGCTGACTATTTACATTATGAGAGAAAATTTATACATTACAATCAAGGCCTTATGTGTACCATTGCACAAAGAGGAATAATAATAATAATGATTTACATTATGAAATCATGAATCTTGCAAATGAAACATCACATGTGACAAATGTTTAGAAGTCTTTATAATACTATATATTTCAGTTAATATCTAAATGCAAACTTCAAATGCATTTAAAGATTATGCCTTGAACTTGACTACTTTGCCTGTGTATTATAAAATGCTCCATCAGTAAAGTGCAGTCAAAACACCAGGTACGCCGTAGCCTTATTATCTTGTTTTGAATCAGATATTCATTCACTAATCTATTATTTTTATCCATATACTGTAGATATTTGCCTTTTAATATTATTATTAGGAAAACTTCGATCATGTTTAGATTAAAAAGAAAAGAAAAGAACAGATATACCAGCATATTATGTTTGATCAAGGGGATTTATCCATTTTCAAACTGGTCAATTTCCCCAAGACAGTATTTAAGCTGTGTGACTCTAAAACATACAAACTACCATACTGTCTGCCTGATTAGCATAGTTGGTAATTTGCAAGCTGCACGTTTATGGTTCGAGTCCTGCATCTGGTCTGAACATTTTTCTCCTATTTAACAAGTAAGATACGAACCAAACTCTACCAAATCCGGAAATATGGTTGGCAAACTGACTTCCTAGGAGTTAACCAAGACTTTTATTTGCTTCTTAATCTTAGTGACTGCTGTCACTATTTTAGATAATACTTCAGTAATCCATTCTTGAAAATATGTTTTATTCAATCAGTCTATTTTTTTTCTGCAAGGAACAATCTTAAGGCCACTGAAATTGATCCTCCTACCATCCAGTTAGTTCAACCTCAGGGCAAGTCAGGCACTAACAGCTTAACAGGGGTAGATCTATCTTGACTGCGAGAACTATACTCTTCCAGAGTGAGACAATCACTATAGATGGTCATAATAAAAAAGGACGGTGTTCAAAAGAGTGAATCATCCTGACTTCTACATATACTCTGCCCAACAGTGTGTAGATGCAATCATTCGATTTAGCAACTTCCTAGTTCATTCGCGAAATCTAATGACATTATTAGTTAACCGAGTACACTTTAGTATTCAAACCTCAGTTGTCGTCTGTAATAATTTAACGTTTATGCAAGCCTTAAGATAAGTCAAAAATTTATGAATTTATTACTTAAATAAATTACTTAAATTTCGTGTTAGCGTCCCTGCGTGTCTCCGCAATTGACCTTTCGACACAGGCTACGTAGCCACGCCCACCGAATTTCAATGGGGACTACTCTGTTTAGGTCCGTTAAACAAAGAAAACAAAATGGAGTCGAAAAACGGATCGCTCGCTGACATAGTGGGTGATATTGGTTTAATTTACCTGCATTGCAGCATTTCATCACACAGAAAACAGAAAGTATCTGCTTCTATGTAGAAAAACTAAATATAATGTTAGAGGACGGTCGCCATGTTGTCGACATGGATATCAACACAAAGGAAAAGTGCGTGACAGACGCTTTCTGCAGATGTAAACTAGGTTAAATAATATTAGCTATGTTTTAAAAAATATTTTAAAAGTTTTTCACATGCCATTGTGCACTTTTTAATACATTTCGTGACTCGTACAGGCCAAGTGTACAGGCATATTCAACACCTTACATAATACATGTACATGTGTTTAAGGCCGACACAAATAGTTTAAATTAGTGAAACCGCTTTATATGCCAGTGTTTTTGTCCTTTTTTACTATGCAAAATTGTGTCATTGTAGACCTGTGACTACCAAAAAACAAAGTGCGGATTTGCACCAAACATGCGTGGATATTAATAAGCAGGCTCCTGTTAATTCATATAACTGAACTCTAGGGCTGTTTTGGACTGTCCGATTAGTGCATTCACTTGTCACCAGTGTGGCCCAAGGGTAATCCGATTTGCACTTGCCGACAATGAAACCAGCATTCGAACCTCGGACCTTTTGCTTACCAGGCAAGTGCTCTTATCAGTTGAGCTACCAAGACCACCTGCACTTAAGACTACTAGCTCGATATATCTTATATGCGGATGAAGATGCACGGCATCCAAATTAGATTCAAGACTATTTCGGCTAGGTTCTGATTTTCGGACAATTTATCGTCTCAATTTCAATTTTTTTCGAAGACGAAACTTACAAAATCATACAAAATGTTATAATATGGAAAACTGCGGGAAATCACAACGCGGAAGTGTAAAAAGCTGGAAAAAGTTTGAAGGTCAAAGTCGCCAAGAACGACAAGCGAAATACTTCTTTTCATGATTTCCCTTCTCTAAAAACATCCACCATATCCTTTATATATATGCTTTGCCTTTGTGCAGACGTAAAGATGTTTAGCTTTCTGATGAATATTCAGAATTTCCAAATTAAGCTGTTCATGGGGGTCTACCACAGAGTTTGATCCATCGCTTGCATTTTACGAGGTTACAGGCTAGTTTTGGGAACGAGACGAAAGAAAGTTCATTCGCAAGCCTGTCTGGATATCTAATATCTGATTTGCAAGTTCCATAACAGCACCTTTTTACGATAATGATAGAAATTTACTAAAGAATACACAATATTTCAATGTCAGACAAGTCAGTTTGGCGGACAAAATGACGGATAACAACAAGGCCTATCAGAATAGATATCTGATTGGCTTATTAGAAATGTCAATCATTCACTGTCGTAATGTCAATTCACCATGATTTATTTCTCTTGTTTCATGTGCCTACACATATAATACCTTTTTTGAACGAAATTATTATACCTTCACCAAGATTTCGTTCCCTGTCATAAAATGTATTTTTATCGAAGCAGTGATCGTTAGTCGGCCATTTTTAAGAACTTTTTTTTCTACTTAAGAAATTTCTTAACTTTAAGGCAGGGTAAGGGCTGACTTATCTTTAAGCAAGAAAATGGCATATTTAAGACAAAACTTACGTTAAAAATGGATGGGAATACCACTTATTTTTTTATCTTAACTTTTTTTTATTTTTTTTTAAAACTTAAAGAAAATATTGGATTTTGACTTAAGATTAGTTGTGAATATGGGCCTTGAAGCAAGGAGGAGTGCTGTAGATACTGACTTTCAAAGTTTTAGTTAAGTCAATTTCATTGTCTTCGATGTATTTGGTGTTGTCGCAAACGGAAAATGTAACGTTATAATAGTATTCAGTTCAGTGTTGATATTTTCTGGTCATTTGGGATCATGGAGTCCATTCAATAATGTTGTGTAATAGAGTTCCGCTTAAGCCGGTGCTAGGGGGGCGTGGGAAGTGTTGCACATTTTATTACCTCTCATGAACAGACTCAATCAAACCGAGTCTGCTATTATTATTTTTTGGTTGCATTCTATGCCTCCAAGGGATCTTTTTACAGATATTATTAATTATCACAACAGCAATCTTTAAGTGCCGTGTGGCGGCTGTAAAAGTCTCCCCATACTTGGATTCAGTGTTGTTATATTTTCTGGTCATTTGGGATCATGGAGTTCATTCAATAGATGTGTAGAGATCCATTTAAGCCGGTCTGGGGGTGGGTTGAGCGTGATAGGTGTTGCACATTTTATTACCTATCATGAACAGACTCAATCAAACCGAGTCTGCTATTATTATTTTTTTGGTTGCATTCTACGCTTCCAATGGGATCTTTTTACATATTTTATAATATAGATAGACGAGCTCACCACGACCGTCAACTACACTAAGGCAAAACTCCAATATTACATGTATAAAAATCCTCTTGTCTACAGTATCTCCGATAAACGCCATTAGTGACAGTTTCTACAGTATCTATGTAATACTGTATGTAAAATATTTTGTGAAACTGTATATCAATTTCAGCCATTTAAAAGTATGCATGTATTCAGTTCTTTTTTATTTGTTGAAGAATTATAAATTTACAACTTTTATTGGTTGTTTAAGTAGGTCAGAAGTTAGCTTAGACAGCTAAGCCGAAAAACTGTCGGAACATATATAAATTGCGTACTTTTTTGAAAAAAGACCAGTTTTCAAATTCATTTAACACATGACAATAAATTCCTACAGCTGTCAAAACAGTCTGCAATACCTTTGTTTTCGCGTCATGAGTTACATTTATGTTCCTTGTTTTAGTTGAATCTAAACGAAAGACGACTTTAAATAGTTTTTCCCGTAACAAAGGAAAAGGAAGATGATTTAGATATAGATAAAACCAGTTTAAGTATTGTATATGAAAATGTTTTGCAAAATAACTTTTTAGAATATTTGAAGTCACGAATGTAGAACACGTTTGAGGCTAAAGTGGTGGATAAAATGTACCTGAATTTATTATAACAGGGAAAAACAGAGTGGCTAAAACATGCAGTTGTGGATATATTTGTTGCTTTCGTCCGTAAGGTAGAATTATTTAGTAGCATGTAGTGTTTTTGCATTCTGTCAGTTGTTCTGTCGATTTGTTTCAGTTTCTTGAATCTTGTTCAGATATCTCGAGTGCAATAATGTACATGTAGACTCTACGCAAAATATTATTATTGTGAATAATATTTTGTTGGAAGTGTCTTAGTTAATCTTTTTTTTTTACTGTTAAGCTTCAAAACAGTCAGTAAACTGTGACGTCTTCTTTTTCATATCTGGTACTTTCATTATGCCAGCTACCAGCACCACGTAAACTTATTGTTATTTCAGTAAACATGGCAACATTTCATTCAGAAAATTATTTTTCTCCATATACAAGATGGCTGACAGCACTTGGTCCAGCAATTAGAATATTAGAATTACTTATATATTATTAAATACATAACCTTAAGAAATTCATTCAGTCAGTAAATGTAAGTCTTATAACATTGAGTTTTATCACTTTTCAAATACGTTTTCTTTTCCGTGAACACAGTCAGTCATAATACATCAGTTTATATTGTAGGTATATATATGTATATTGAATTGAACTATTGAATTACTTCCCTTTCTGTTATTGTTACATATCTAGACACACTGTTGAGCCATTCTCATGAGCGAATCTAGTTTGTGACCTTTTTTATTAAAATTTATGAAAATCTAAGTATCACAGCGTGTGAAGTCACTTTACAGTTTTACGATCTATCTATAGTTATTTATTTAATAATCTTGTCTCATCCACATAAATTACAAATAAATGTATACAATGTTTTTATAAGAAAACTTCGATACTATAATCTAAACAATACCCAAAATATGATGACATAGATATTACAAATTAAAAAAGGGAAGCATAGCATAGATAGACTAAAGATAAATAAAACTTTATAATTAACACCAGTTAGCTTTAAAGCGACTAACCCGCACATTGTGAATTGTAATTTAAAAAAAAAGTATCACCGAAAGTCAAAATGACGCCACTATTTCATATATATATATATGAAACTAAATGGTTGATAAGTTTCTAGTTTCCAGATTTACGGGAACATTCGAGTTTTCGCAGTTTTTCTCACGCATTTTTATAAACCGTTACAACGCTCTATTTTGTAAATATTGGCTCTATTTTGTAAACATTGATATAAATATAGAATGAGACGCGACAGTATTTTATGACACTTAAATCACGTGGGCAGCAAACCATACACTGTACACGCGTTCATTTTGCTTCTAATAATAGAGCGGATAAGTATCTATAAGTACCGCACAGTATTGTGTCGTTTTTGATTAAAAAACAAACAAAAACAATAAGTAGCACTCTCGTTTAAAGTGAAGATATACGCTAGAAGTCAATAGATGGTTTCACGGCGTTGTAGATGAAATTTGAAAAATAAAAAAGGTCAGATGCAGTACTCGAACAATCAGCACCAAGATTGGCAGTTAAACGATTTGCCCGCGCAGCTACTTGCACATGCGATATAAGTTAAATTATAAAGTAATTTATCATGCAACTACTATGCAAACTGCAAAGTGCCTGATATCACTTGCCTGATATTTTATTCCGATATCAGGTCATTGAACTGATATCAAAATTAAGCACCTCCCATATTGATAAACTAATTTTTACATCAGCTTCCTTCCATATCGAATTTTACTACAGATCCAGTTTTGACGTTGCATGTCTTTTAAAAGAAAACACAACAAATTCTGTATTCTCAACTCATTTCCTTAAATATGCTTGTCTCCACATTTATCACACAGACAATATCACTTAAAAACGTCACTGGGGAGCGTTCATCATGACATCACAATGTTTACATGCCATTAGATCAATTCTTGGAAAGGTTTACAATACACTTGATAATTTACTTATTCTTGATTCATGCCTAACTTAAGGCATCCGTGTTTGTTAATTAGTAGCAAAAATGTTTGTGTTATCAAATTTTTCTTGGATCAGTGTAAATTTAGTGATTACATTTTAAGTATCTCTGAACTGGAAGTGAAATTTTCAGGGGTTTTGACATGTAGTTGTCTGAGTCAAATGTTTAATAATGTGGAAATAAAGCATATTTTGATTTATTCTCGAGGATGATTTTTACGCAGATAAGAGATTATGTCATTGATATCATATTTTTATAAGAATATCAGAAAGTCAGTAAACATTGTCGAAGTTCTGTATGGCTGCCGTATTGTTTCATTCAAGTGTTTCAGGGGCGGATGAATGTTCAAATCTGTAAAATATGAATTTTTTTTTAATTTCTGCTTCAGAAGTCAACCTTTACGAAATAAGAGATGAGGACATATGTTTTTCTAGGTATGCTGTATGAGTTTCATGATTAATAGAATAACATACAACTGTCTTTTGATATCAATGTTATAAGGCTCAGCAGATATGGGCGGAAAAGATTCGGTTCCCTCACCCCTTCCAGGTCAATACTAAGCATGCGCGGATCCAAGGGACCCCCCTCCTCTGGAAAATCCAAAAAAGAAAAGAAGAGAGAGTGGCTGCTGTTAAATACGACCTTGACGTAATTCATATAATTATTAAGTATTTCAAAGAAACAAAGAATTTTACCTTTAAGAAAACTTAATGTTATCATTTTTCCAAAATTTAACTGGTGACTTCATAAAAACGTGAAAATAATGGGTATATTGTTTAAAAATTGCAGTGGAAAATGTGTTCTTAAATGCTCCTAAAATACCTCAGAGTGCAGGAAATGAAGCGCTGAATTTCAAAATTTTCCAGGGGGTGGGGGGCATGCCCCGGACCTTCTAGCTGTTCGGCTACTTTTCTATATCAGCATATTCAACAAGACCTTATTGGCAACCCTGTACATGTAAACGGCTAGCATTCGCACAAGTCACATCAAATTATTTAGTGTATAAAGACACATGTTTGTCATAGTGAGAGTTCGGTCGGACCCCCTCTGAGAAAATTGGCTTGATGTGCATGCTAAGGACAATAGTGTGCTGACTTTTTTTATATTATTGTTTTATTTAGTTTCATTTTCAAAACGTCATTACACTATGCGATACCTATACTTGTACGCTCTATTGATTATCATGTTCTCATTGTCACCTGATGTTTGTAAGGCGCTCGCTGAAGGCCGGGGATTCCGTTTTATTATAAACCGGAAAACCCTTATCAGAAATGGTAGACGAATGTTTTTATTTTTGATTTATTAGAAAACAACGATTTTGGACAGAATTCAATGAAAAATACATTGTTACAATATGCCACTTAAAGGTCAATATAGGTAAACGTTTGATTTTATAAATTCTTACACCACGATGTGTGGGCTAGTCGCTTTAAATTGACTACATATATTGTAAAACAGACACTGGTAATGTTTCACTGTCCATCTGTAGATATATATCATTGCAATAAAATTGTTACCACTTCTAAAAATAAATACTTGCAGAATAATTGTTAATATATAGTGTGTTCCTTTTAGATGTGATATATTACAGTAGGTTTTTGCTAAGATTGGACCATGTTTGGGTGAGTAAATACGAACACAAATTTAGCGTTAACAAACATATCACTAAAACCTTCATGTACTGATAGAGCCTTTTCGTACAGGATATTACATTAGATATTCACACAAAACATGCATTTCTGTCTGGCAAGTTCTGTCAGGTACCGATAAATTAACATATCGTCAAGTTTTAAGTGTTATGGGTGCAGTCCCACATTTGAATTCTATTATTAAAATACATGCAAAATGACATGAAAACACACCTCTACATATTATTTTGCGCCATACAGATGCCGAGAAAGAGTTCTGCCAAATTTGAACTACCCTTTTATATATTATATAAAAGATGTTTCAGAATCTAATATAAGAAAACGGTGTTACACTTAATTTGATTATTAGGTGCGCAAAAATAACTCACTAGACATTTACGCACTCCTAAGTTATTCCGCTCGACGTATTACTTCAAGTATTTTAACACTATAAAAATCGGTTACGCGTTGACGTTACGTTGACCTATTATATTTAGCTCTATACATACGCTATGAAACAGCGTTTCCCTATATCCCTTACAGATTCGTAGAAAAGACATATTAGAATCAAAATAACATACAGCAGAACCATGTTTTGATATATCTTAACACTCCGAAACGGATATACGATGCGTGTAATAATTCACTCGGGCTACTCCATCGCGAAGTTATTCCGCAGGCGCATAACCGCTTCGTATTGTTTCGATACCTTGATATAGTTCTGCTATATATCATTGCTAAAAAAACAGAGTCTACCTTAAATGATTGTCTTACACAAAGTATATCTTTATAAAGGGACCGACTGCATTTTGGTTGATATTCCAATTCGGCAAGCTTACGCAAAGTATTTGGCAATATACTGAATCGTACTCTTTCCGAAAATAAATGAATGCGCAGAATGTACTCATATTAATAAGACTTAATATAGAGTCTACTGTACTACATATTTTGCGGAAGCCATTTTTCCGACTTTACAATGTTCAATAAAAATACTATACTATCTAGTACACAGGATCTTTGGTCTTTTGAACAAGATTTTGGAATATGATTTATAATATATAATACTCTTTGGCCATACATTTGGTTCTCGGCCGGTTTGAAAACGGACATTTAAACTCCTGTAAAAACTAATAAAGAAGCATCCTTTTCATAAATGTCTGGTGGGATACAGTCAATTCCGAAAGCCTTACCTAACTTAGATTTTTTACAGCCTTGACAACTTCAGTAATACTTATAAACAAATCGAAACTTCTAACAATATTTTTGACGATATCTTTTATAATTCTAACTGTTCATTTATCAAATTTCTCGCACATTTAGACAAATAACCATATCAAAATTTCAAATCATGCCAAAACATAATTTTATTTATTTTACGATCACTAATCATTTCACAAAATACACAAGTCATAAAAGTAATGGTTTTACAAAACGAGCAAATACCGTTTATAATGATACAGATATGTGGAAATTGACTTTGTATAAAATATGGTCAAATATCAAAAACAAATTTATTCCAAAAAAGGGAAAGAAATTGTTTTGTTTCTGACAAATTTTTCGTGTCTTATAACGAAATTCACTCGTTTGTAAATTGTTTCAATTTATGTGTTTTTTGTGAGTTTTTAAAAACTGGGATGATGCCGTAGTATAAATAAAATAATACCAGAGCATCATTTCATTTTGCTGGAATTTTCGCATGTTTTTTTTAACATATGAGCCGTGCCATGAGAAAACCAACATAGTGGGTTTGCGACCAGCATGGATCCAGACCAGCCTGCGCATCCGCGCAGTCTGGTCAGGCTCCATGCTGTTCGCTAACAGTTTCTCCAATTCCAATAGGCTTTAAAAGCGAACAGCATGGAGCCTGACCAGACTGCGCGGATGCGCAGGCTGGTCTGGATCCATGCTGGTCGCAAACCCACTATGTTGGTTTTCTCATGGCACGGCTCATATTTTGCTTGATATGTAAGAAATTTACGAAAATGTTCTATTAGTAATATGATAGATACTGACAAAGAAGAGGCGTTAGTTTAAAGTGTATCAGCATCTTAAATACATATGCTTACACAGAATGTATTTGAATTTATACCATTAGCATGAATATTCAAATCAAAACTAGTGCTATTCAGCAGTGAACTTAAATCATTTTCCCTTTGTTCAACACATGTTTAGCATAACTATATATACTAGCATCCAATCAAAACAATACCATTTTTACCAATAGTTTTTCCAAGTGGAGTATCGTTATTCTCTAAATCAAATAGCTTTGTTTGTTTGTTTGTTTGTTTTGGGTTTAACGCCGTTTTTCAACAGTATTTCACTCATGTATCTAGTAAAATTCCCCTAGCTGGCACCATCAAAATCACAGAGAAAGGTGTGTTTAAATTTCTTCAGGGGCTCAAACCACACAAAGCTGCTTGGTCAGACAAGATTTCTTCTCAACTTCTGAAGCTTGCCGTTGATGAGCTGGCACCAAGGCTTACACAATCCTTGCAATTGCCGGACCAGAGTCAAATATCATCTGACTGGAAATCTGCACTAGTGTGTTAAAGAAGGGCAACCGCTCCACTCCTTCCAATTACAGTCTAATGTCCTTGACCTCTGTAACCTGTAAGCTCCTAGAACACATCATCTTCAGTCACATCATGTCTCACTTTGATTCCAACAATATACTCACTGATTTCCAGCATGGCTTCCGAAAGAAACGTTCCTGTGATACCCAACTTATTCTCACTATAAATGACCTTGCTAAAGGCATCGAAAAAACCAGCAGATAGATGTTATTCTTCTAGATTTTAGTAAGGCATTTGATAAGGTTAGTCATCACCGCCTCCTACAGAAGCTAGATCACTACGGAGTCAGAGGTAGTATTCATTCTTGGATTTCCAATTTCCTGCACTGTCGCACACAACAAGTAGTCCTAGATGGTGCTAGTTCAGAAGTCTCTTCTGTCTCATCTGGTGTCCCTCAGGGCAGTATTCTTGGCCCTCTTCTCATCCTTACGTACATCAACGACTTGCCTTCGAGAGTCAGATCAACAGTCCACCTTTTTGCAGATGACTGTCCAAAGTACAGACAAATCAGGAGCCATGAAGACGCCAGACAACTCCAACGCGATCTTGATTGTTTGTCACTGTTGTCCTTGGGAACCACCTGCCTTAATGTGCCATTAATCAGCCTAGGCTAGAGGGCATTAAGGCTGTTCTAGGAAATATCAACACATTCTAAATGCCAGTCTTTGTTTGGTCAGTTTTTTTTGAGACTGTGTACAAAGAGAAACCTTTAGTCTTTTAGATGTAAACAGTTGTCCATTGCGGCTGCGCATTAATCAAATCGCGAATACAGTAAACCTCACTTATAAGGAACTCGGATATAAGGAACACTCGGTTATAAGGAACAGTTTTCAATTCCCCGATGTAATTCCTTCTTTATTCAATGTAAAAATCCTCGGTTATAGGGAACTCGGTTATAAGGAACACTCGGTTATAAGGAACACTTTTTCCAGTCCCAAAGTACGAAATTCAATGGAAAACCCCTCGGTTATATCGAATAGACATAAAGAATAAAAACTAATGAAAACCGGAAATAAACAGGAGAATCGCTGATGACGTCAGATTAACGTCGGCACTTTCACGCGCTTTCATGCACATGAATTAAAGCACAAATTACTCGTATTTCATTTCTATCATCTTTAGTTTGTTAATTCATGGATACGAAAAAAAAATATATCAGCAATAACATTTACCGAATACTAGACGATAGTAGACTTATATTTACTCTTGAAAGATTATGTTCAAGAGCTACATGAATTGGGTATTTCATGTTAAAAATAGTGAACGAAAATCAGTCACGGTCACCAAACCTTGGGATTTTAATATTGGTCATTACTAGTCTAGTTTCACGATGGAAATATCCTAAATAAATGTGCTAATTACGCGTGATAAACGATGGCAAACAGTCCAGTTTACCAAATTTCCAACTGTAAAAATTATAGCAGGTGCTTAAATGGACAATAGCAAAACTATATGTATAATTTACACTTTAATCCTTACGTATGGCGCCGTTGTAAAGTGTGTGCAAAATGAAAATCTCAACATTTTTTATATTAGTATTGATGCCTATTCACATAACATGCAGTCGGGCAAGGTAAGGGGAGTAACTGCAACATATCTTATAGTCATATGTAGCACCCTCTAAAAAGAGATAGAAATAACCGACAAAAATATACATGTACACAAATTACGGTTATTCTTACATTTTGTACATTTTGGCTAAGTTTAGGTTAAACGCCGTGTTTCAACACTTTTTCAGTCATATGCATGCAGGCAGTTTACCTTATCATCTCTCCAGGAAAGGGCCGGTACATGTACTATACTCGCAACTTTCTCATATAAAGATTCATGGTCGGCCCGGAGTGTGAACACATAGCCCTTTTCAAACGTCAGTCAAATAGTGTTCACTATTGTGTTCTTTATACAAACCTCGGTTACAAGGAACTAGTTCGCTATACGGATATAAGGAACTTCGGTTATAAGGAACAATTTTTAGAGGTCCCAAGCTGTTCCTTATAAGCGAGGTTTACTGTATACTCTTTCAGAGTGAGGCGATTACTGAAGATGATGATGGTGACTCCTGTTTTACGTGCATTTATCATAGCTCAAAATAAAATTATTTTCAGTGCTACCTTTTTTATAAAACTTGATAAAACAACGAGCTTAATTAAGCCTCAACAACAGTGATAAAACACCAGCAAATAGAAAACAGGAATTTGATAAGTATGTTTGGTTGATAAACTAACATACATAGGCAATTTCAAATCAAAATTGTTTTGGTTAATACTATACTATTTCATGTATATATGTTTTATCCTTTCCAGATTTTCACCTTCACACACTTTGTATGTGCATGTTAGGATACACGTTATCTTTATTTTGATGTTGTTCAGATGCTAATTACTTTTTGTCAGTCTCAATTGTTTTTCTTGTCTTTTCGCACTGTTTCCTGAATTTAATAAAATCTTCATCTTCTTCATCTGGAAGAGGTAAATTAAATTCAGTTGCTGCACCTTCTCGCAGAGCATTTTGCTTCCTTATGTATCGCAACAAGACTTTCTAATCGCTGAGCGCTCTGCTACCAAAGGAAAATAAGTATATTTAAGCTGAGGTTTAAATATAAAAAAATAATCTATTTTGTTATTTCAAAACTATGGTTCTGAAGGTATTTCGATGTTATCTTTAGCCATAAGTAGTAAAATGTTTATTATCAGATCCTTTACTTTTGTTCATAGCTTTGTAAAAACAAAACAATATTATCTAAAACTGCATAACAAAGATAATAATAAAAAAGGATGTTGATGCAACAAAGATAAAATATTAGGTTCTCTTCTTAAGTTGTTTTTGCAAATATTTCAACATAACGACTGTGGAAAAGACAGGGTTAACTAGTTATATATTGATTTATTAATTTTCATCTGAGAGCCCCGCAGGTCGTATTATCATGCTGGCGTGGATAGTCTTACTGCTTTCAGTCGTGAGGTAGAGTAAACGTCTTCTTTAAAAGTTATTTATTAATAGAATGAGACCTTTTTCAGATGAAACTAAAGACATATTTCTTGATTTAGGTTTATAATCAGTATATAAAACAAACTGTTTAATATTGTACTGAAGTTCTTGGCGGAACTTTGCGATACTATTCGTTAATAATTCTTTAGACTTAGTTTCGAAATATCTAAAGTGGTATTAAACATATTATCAAAGGTAAAAGGTAAGGGTAGATATTGGCTTATATTTTATTGTGAATTTCAGATGTTAAAGCACAAATATTTTCTGCATTTGTTGTCAGACCTTCTCAAAGCTTTTAAGATCTCCTACTTGAAGTAGATGTAAAGTGTTTACGAAACTGAAGTTCCAATAATTGCAATACATGTTATTGTGCCAAATACCTCTAGAATGATGCATTACTCCTATTTGGTTCATTCAAAATTATGGAAAAAAGTTAAAGAAAACACTGTATTTTACAAAACTGGAATGTTCTATTTTGAAATTTATCAAATTTGTATTGATTTTGAAAAAAAATTTGGAGAAGATAAATATGTATAAAATATCAGATATCATATATATATTTACTTTTTATATTGTATTACTGATACTGTACATTTGTACTAATTCTATTGATATCCGTACAGATTTTGCATAGACTACATAACGAAGTATAATGACTTTGTTTCAGTGTTACATTAGTGAATGCTGGTTTCTGCACACAATATTACCAGTGCGACAAGGTATGCTATCAAAGTACCACTTATTACGTCAGCTGTGGATTCTTTTATTGGGGCCGCTGTGCTAGATACAGGTAACTATTTATCAAGATACGAAACAAACAGATGAATTGACTTTTTATCTAAATATCGAACCTTGTCTACATTAACGTGATAAATGTTTATAAAATCGAGGTTTTCACAGAAAAAAAATTCTTCTAACAATCGAACCTTGTTTGTATTTATTTTTTGAAAAATCAAAGTTTTCACAGAAAAAAAGTACTTTTTTTCAACCTTGTCTTCACATGTGAGCAGTAATTTGATATATCCTTACCTTTTGACAGAATGTCATTTCAAAACGTCATACACATTCTCATGACGCCGACATGTTTATGTTTGAAAATCTTGTAGGATTGATTTAAAGTTATATCGTAAGGCCTGTCATTTTCCGCGTAATTGTCGGGGATTATTGAAAAGAAATTTTGAAAATAAAAGTATCGGCTTTATAATAAGCAATTACGCTACGCACGTAGGGAGAAAAGAGAAATATTTTAAATTGGATAAGTTATTTAAGTTGAATAAGTTCTGAATGGATGGATATATAAACATTCATAACAGTGTTCCCTATATGATACAAGCACTACAACAACTGGATGTTTTCAGTTCATCAATGAGAAAAAAAAAACATTCTTTTTCTGCAATTCAATTCGTTTTGAAACCCTCAAAGTAAGTCTTTAGAGTCTTAACGTTCAGTGTTTTAATTCATTGTATGATAACGATTGAAAATGATGAAATTTTAAGATTTAATCTATGTGATGAACGAGAACTCTTTGCAAAACTAGCTTGCCATATAAACCATTTCCAAGAGATTTAAATATTTCATTTAAATTTATATATAGTGTTACATGCTTTTTTATCGTCTATGTGTACATGTTTGTCTATATTGATGTCTTTTATTTTAAGGAAAGACAACTTTTTTCGTATTTTTTGCAATCTGATAGGTCTTCTTTTATCAATTAAGGAAGTGAAAAAAAGTAAAATAGGATTAAAACTGATAGAGTTATGAAGATCTTAATATTTGATCAAGAGGCAGCAATTTTTGTTTCAATGGCAACATGAAACAAAATGATGTACATGTATTTCGTTATTTCTTAGATATCTATCTGTAAAATAATTTCTCAAGGGCTGGGAAAACACATGTCTTGATCAGGCAGACATGTTAGTGGTCGTTGTTCTTGTCTACCATTTAAGTACTTGTAATATTTTCAAAGATATTGTAAATTTAAAATAGCTCAGTGACAGTAGCGTCATATTATGACGTCAACATGCGCATGTAGCTTATTTTGCCCTAGAGAAGACAAGGTGGTCACATACCTGCAAAACTTTTTTTTTTCACTGCTAGGTAGGCAAGAGAAATAAATCCAATTCTTGTAACAACTCGTACAGTAAAAACGTAAACAAGGAGAAACAATATAGGACTACAGAAACGTATCAAGTTAAATAGCGGGCTGAGCTGTGAAATGGAAATCTTGACATTTTTGAGTCGGCTAAAGGCTGAAAGCCTTTTGACGAGTCCTTGCTGTTCAGCGATTCTCTAAATGGACCGAATAACACGTGAAGGGATGTAGTTCCATTAGATTTCTCAAACTTCAAACAGTTCACTGCATGAACGAAGTTAAGTTGTGTCATTTCCCTTTGCTATGACCAATATACGATGTAATCTGTCATATTTATGACTTGTAATTGTGCAATAATCGAATGTAACTCATTAAGCATAAATGTGCATTTTAAGAATTGCGCAGGCTTACAAAGCTTGGGTAACATCCAGCGAGAGACAAAAAACAGTTCCACAGGGCTCCAGATAAGATGGGTATTAGCGTAAATTACGTATAGAAATAATGCAAATACGCATGTCTAATAATTTCTAAGCGTATAAAACGTATATAAAATTACAGAAACGCACACAATGCTTTTTTAAAAGCAAAATCTGAATCGTCTGGATGCGTTAGGTAACATAGCCGATCAGCCTTAATTCTCCCACATTGAACGTAAACACGCATCGTATGATTTCTATAAACTTTGCGTGGGTTGAATTTTGCAGTCAGTAAACGGATAAATTATCGGAAGAAGAAGCTCTTACTGGCTTGTTTAGTTACTACTGATATTAAAAATGATTTTAATTCTTATTTTTCGAGAAATAAACAAATCGGCGAAACATTAAATTGTATTTTCTTGTAGTTTTTGAAATCGAAAGTAGATCGTCTATGTTTGGCTGCTTTCACGAAACGAAACAACTTTTTTATGAAAAGATCTAAATAAGAGGTAATTTAACCGTAAACTTCAATGTCAGATACTGCCAATTGCTGCTAAATGTCTTCGTATCATAACAATTTGTAAAATATATTGTTGAAACTGGAGAAAAGTGTAATCGTATCCGGATATAATATTTTGCGTAAATATCGTGCTGTGTTATGAAATTTTAAGAAAAAAAACTAAAAACAAACTGAAACTGGTAGACTATACTGTCAGTACATCAATCATTAGCCGACTCAGGCCCTTCAGGTTGTTGATACTTGGAATTTTGCACGCTCGTCAGTTGCGGCTACGTAAACATAAAGTCTGTATCAGACCTGTACAAAAGTTTAAGAAATTGTGAAAAGAAGCAAATATTTAGATTTAAAGACAATTGCGACTTGAATGGTAATCATCTGTACGCTGAAAATATCATTGTTTAAACAATTCAGTCATGTAAAGTGATACTAGTAGCCAAACAAAGCCCGTCTGACGGTCGATGTATAAAGCCATTGGACAAAACGTGGTTACCGCTTCTATGTTTTAGAAGAAATTTTCATTGTTTTAACTTTTATTATTTACAATAACAAATATTTTACTTTATTTTGTGTATGTCATGTAAAACATATTTTCTCCAAGTACAAGTGTTCGTCAAATCATGCCAAATAATCCTCTTTTTTTGTTGTAAAACATGTCAAGCAAATAACACCAGGGTTACGGAGTCATGTATTTCACCTATTGACGCAATTAAGGTTTTCTGGTTTGAGCTCTAAGGTAGGACAGACAGTCACTTCATCCTACAAAATAACCAGTAATCACAGCTACGTAAATATGCCTTTGCGCTGCTCAGTCAGTTCTACATAAGAGGATCAGAAGAGTTCAACTCTTCAGTTAGGAAGGTATTAATAGTCCCTAGCTACCCTACACTAGAGCTCCAATCCAAAATGCGTTAGAGCCCACAATCAGGATAAGTTTATATTTAGAATGACTTTTTTTAGAATGACATCACCATCTTTAAGTCTTTTTTAAACGATATTGCTTCATATAACAACATCTTTGAGTCGGATAATAAGGGCAACACTGCATATAAATAGTGCGTGACAAAAGGTCGTACCTGCAATCTAGTTAGATAATACAAGCACACTGACTACATAGATTCGCATTTAACAAATTGGTTTTGAAAATTCTAATGAAATTTTGCTGTCATTGCATCCATTTTGGTTCACTGTTTTAAATCGATTCGCACTTCATTTTTAACTAGTTATATAATATTTTTATTACCTTACAGGTTTGATTAGTTTGAGTCTCCTGTCCGGCCTGTCACTTTATGTTTGTGACCACGCCCAAGATTGAGTATACAAGTCAGCTTTATATACAGCCAAATAGATAGCTGTAGCATTGTGAATGCCAAACTTGAACATAACTATTTTGTTAAGCATGTTGGTGATATTTTATTGTCGTAAGTCTTTCCAAACGTTTCTTTAGTACAAGTACCAAAACGTGCAAACAAACATGTGACCGGGAAGTATGTTGTCCTGGATATAATGGGACTGACTGTGCCACGCGTAAGTATTGCTATTACAAATGAATCAAGGGTAAAGTATATTTATTATATTAGTGTTTTGTTAGTTTCATTAAGCCTTGCGAATGTATTCAGTATTATTGGAATGCGAGGAGCATGCTTCAATACGAACATAAGAATTCAAATATCTTATACGGACAGCAACTTCTATTATAACTTATATCAATCTCAGAGCAGTATTATTTTGGTTAATATTTATATGGGTATGGTGTAAAGTGCATTTAAATTAATACTGAAGAGAACTTACTTATTACCTTTCCTGTTGAATTGGCATTTACAATTACTAAAACTTTAAAGTAAGTTCTGCATTTCGAATACATAACGGGCATAAATCTTAATAAGTGAACCTTTAGCTGTTTGCAAAACCAAAAAAGGTGAAACTTGAAGAGATCCAATGCCAGTCTCTCTCTGAAATATTTTATCTTTACTAATAAATGTTTACTTCCAAAGTAGAAATCCTCGTGAAATGTATTTATCTAGATTATTTTTGTATGTAGAGCTACATTCAACATGAGCTACATTCAAAAGTAAATATCATACAGTATCAGTTATTTATATTCTGTTTTCAATAAGTGGCAGTTCACATTTATACTAGCTGCATACTTACGTTTGATTTTAAACCTGATGCATCATACAATTAATAAACATACACAAGTTCATGGTATGTAATATTATGTATGTTATACAAAATCATATGTATCAACTGTCCATATTTTCAAATAAGACATCCAGGCCTAATATGCCTTTAACAAAATTCCATATCTTTACGCTCTGTGTATATTTATATTTTCACAGCTCTCTGTCTAGGAAGTACTACTTGCCCAAACAATGGAACGTGTTCCGCACCAGATCATTGTCTTTGTGAGCCGGGATATACACCACCAAACTGCTCAGGTTGTATCGTAATGAATAAATGAGACGCGCCATGAGAAAACCAACATAGTGCGTTTGTGACCAGCATGGATCCAGAAAAGCCTGCGCATCCGCGCAGTCTGGTCAGGATCCATGCTGTTCGCTTTCAAAGCCTATTGCAATTAGAGAAACTGTTAGCGAACAACATGGATGCGCAGGCTGGTCTTGATCCATGCTGGTCGCAAACGCACTATGTTGGTTTTCTCATGGTTCGGCTCAATTAATTATAAATCACGACTGTGACAGTTAATGATAATTGTTCCTGTTTTATAGAAATTGTTGCCCTGACAAAAGTATAGAAATGTTTTCTGTTTCATTATAGTTATAACAGCAATCACCAAAATTCATATTGTCCTTATAAACTAGTGTTGCGTCAATAGAAAAACCTCCGCGTCATCACAAAACTACTCTTTTCATTTAGCTAAGTTATTTCTAGGTTTATCATCTGTAAAGTAATAAAGAAATTTCCAGTGCTAACCTCTCATATCAGGTGAATATACATATTTAACTCTCGAAACAAATTCTGTATTTCATCAGCCCTGTGTTTTGGAACAACCTCTTGTCCAAATAATGGAACATGTGTGGCCCCGGACAGTTGTCTTTGTGAGTCTGGATTCTCATTACCAAACTGCACAGGTACAACAAGCACATTTAATACTTGTTGGATATGGGTCGGTATCTTTGTTTTCAATGCTTTAAAAAGATTTATTTTTACACTTAGTCTATATCGAAGTCATATTTCCCAATATTTATATATATTTCTTTTATATGCTCTCTTCATATTTACTCTTACATTGAAAATAATTAACGAAATATCATCCAATTAAGGTCTTACACATATATAAGTGTAATGCCCTACTGTAAAACTATGATAACATCACAAAAATACAAAGCAGCCTCTTTTCAGGTAATGCGAAGAAACAGTGTACAAATGGCAATGCTTAAAACTCGATCTACTGTTTAATAAAATTAATTATAGTAACGATTACATTTTACATTGTAATTTAACAAGTCATAACAAGGGTTAATAATAGCATGACACTTTGGTTAATCACCTGAATTAATTTTTGCACAATTTCAGTCACAAATCATGTCCAGCGCTTATTTCGTTGCAAATTGTACACTTCAATTTCTGTTGTTTATTTTTGTTACAAGACATAGACGAATGTCTTAACAATACGCACGACTGCGAGCAGAACTGCCTGAATACTCCTGGGTCTTATCAATGTTATTGTGACTCGGGATATTCTTTAAGTACAAATGGAACAACATGCAACGGTATGTAGAAAAAAATCCTTTATTCCGCTGTTAAAAGTTATGTTTTCGCTGACAATTTCTTTAAGTAAAAACTTAGACTAGTGTATCATTATATAACGGCATTGCATAGTGCTCCAGTAGAAGACACACATGGTATTTTCTTTATCGAATTTCTATGAACAAAAAATAGTGTATTTTATCTTACACTGTTTGGGTCAATGTCATGTATTTATATGACCATTAGAACTATAAACACAAAGCTTTGATTAAAATAAACATTCCGTTACCACTTCATTAACAGTTAAACTTAAAACATTTCATAATGTCTTTGTTATATTTCAGACATGGATGAATGCGAAGTTGATAATGGCGGATGTCAGCATACGTGCACCAACGCAGTTGGATCATTCCAATGTAGCTGTTATAATGGTTATTCATTACAGAATGATAGCGTTTCTTGCCAAGATGTCGATGAATGTGAAACTAACAATGGCGAGTGCGAGCATCAATGCATTAACGCAGATGGATTTTACAACTGCAGCTGTAGAGAAGGCTACGTCTTACAGGATGACAGCCATTCGTGTGTTGATGTAAATGAGTGCGAAATAAACAATGGAGGATGTGAGCACTTTTGTACCAACACCAACGGATCTTACATTTGCATTTGCTCTAATGGCTATATGTTGCATAATGACAGTGCATCTTGCGCAGATGTCAATGAATGCGATATAGATAATGGCGGATGTGAGCATTTGTGCAATAACAAACAGGGCGTTTACAACTGCAGTTGTAGAGAAGGCTACGTTCTACAAAAAGACAATCATTCGTGTGCTGACGTTAATGAATGCGAAGTTAATAATGGAGGATGTGGACATTTCTGTCGAAATACAAATGGATCGTTCTCTTGCCACTGTTCACGTGGTTTTAAGTTGCACAGTGATACCGCGACTTGCGTAGATGTAAATGAGTGTGAAACGGACAAAGGAGGATGTGAGCACATATGTAATAATACGTTAGGTGCCTTCTATTGTAGTTGTTTCGATAATTTTTATTTGAAGGGTGACAATACTTCCTGCGAATGCACTATAGGATATTCTCTAGGTACTGACAATACAACTTGTGTGGATATGAATGAATGTGAACTTAACAATGGAGGATGTGACCAAATTTGCGTGAATGAAGAAGGGTCTTTTACCTGTGGCTGCAAAAACGGCTATACCTTATTTAATGACGGATTGGCCTGTGGGGATGTGAATGAATGTGAACTTAAGAACGGAACTTGTGACCAACTTTGTATGAATGAAGAAGGGTCTTTCTCCTGCGGTTGCGAGAATGGGTATACTTTACTCAATGACAGATTGTCATGTGCGGATGTGAATGAATGCGACTCATACAACGGAAGTTGTAACCAGCTTTGCATGAATGAAGAAGGATCGTTTTCCTGTGGTTGTGAAAATGGGTACACGTTACTCAGTGACGGATTTTCATGTATGGATGTGAACGAATGTGACTCAAACACAGGAGGCTGTGACCAACTTTGCATTAACGAAGAAGGGTCATTTTCCTGTGGTTGTGAGAATGGCTACTTTCTACAAGATGATGGTGTGTCATGTGTGGACATAAATGAATGTGACATCAAAAATGGCGGTTGTCAGCAACAATGTATAAACATAGCGGGGTCCTTTTTCTGCAGTTGTGATACACACTTTGCCCTAAATGAAGATAGGATAACATGTAAGAGTAAGTGATCAATTTGAAATTCATATTGATAGAGCAGGCTCACGAATTATTTGCAGCTCTTTCAAGTATTAAGCAATCAAAATAAATCTTTTGGACCTCCGTGGCTGAGTAGTTAAGGTCGCTGACTTCAAATCACTTGCCCTTCACTGATTCGAGCCTTACTCGGGGCGTTGAATTTAGCCATCCAGCTGGCTTACGGAAGGTCGGTGAATCTACCAATGTGCCCGCCCGTGATGAAATAATGTACGGACGGGCACCTGGGGTCTTCCTCAACCATCAAAACTAGAAAGTCGCCATATGACCTATAAGCGTGTCGGTGCGGCGTAAAACCCAACAAAAGCAAAGTACATTCCAACAAGAAATCTATAGCAGAAAGGGCAGTGCGTTTCTTATAAACGTTGTTCTTCCCATGTACTTAATAGCAGTTAAAGTCCCATAAGGCTTTAAATTCTATGTTATATCCCGATACAGCAACTCTCCACAAAGACAGTATGCATAATTACATGGTAAGAAAAGCACTTTTTTTATTTCTGCACATTCATGAATTGATACGATCAGAACCATAAAGAGAGGTAATAAACCGGAATAAATTCAATTATCATTTCTATTATGCGAATCAACTTGATCAAACCTTTGAAAAATATATTAGAAATGAATTATCGAAAATAAGATTTAACATGAAATTGACATATTTTATGTTCATAATAACAAATACGGAAACCACATTTTAAACAAAGTCAATATGGCTATATTCACAGCTATCCATAATGTATAATTTTTATATAAACAAACCATAGATACATTATTATAAAGTATACATTATTTTTTCCAGATATTACGGAACGTTCACTCTCTTCTGTGTTGATCATTGCGATCGATTCTGAAATTACACGCGACCTTAAGATGATACACAACAACCTGACAGACATGTCTACTGACGCTGAAGTTTATCAACATGTCAGGCTCTCGGTATATGATTTCTTCAAACAAGAAAAACAGTATATGTAAAAGATTTTAATGGATTTTAAGCATTAATAAAATACTATGATCTCTACAAATGATCTTGGTTTGAGTTGAATCCCAATAAGTGCATATACAGATTGTTCGTTTGATACAAGTATTCACGTCCTGGTTTAAGGCGGATACACTGCATTTAAGAACACTTAATCATTCGGGAGTGGAAAGAAAAGAACAAAATCAGTTAGAGCGAAACATATCTCGTATAACATTATTTTTGTAGCGGAAAAATTGACTCATATTACAATGTATGTAACAATTTCTGAAAAACGCTCCTATATAGTCTAGAAGTTTTGATATGTATCTCTAGAACTTATGTTGCTTTATAAATTGATATTTTCAGCTTCAAATGCACTTCAAGAAGTATACCAGGAGTTATTTCTCCATCGATATTCGCAGAATAAGGTTTGCATCTATTTTGCTTTGTTCTGTTGACTTAGCAAGTTGTTTATCCCACCAAATAAAACATAAAACGCAAGGGTAGATTTCCCGGAAGCACAGAGCACCCAAACATAGCCATAGAGCCATGCATCGCAAAGTAGGCTGACAACAAAAAGAAGCAGTTATAATTGTTTTTGTTTAACATAACTGTAACATTATCATCAACTCACTAGATATATGGTAAGTGTTTTAAATAAATAATAAAATAAAAGATACATTTTTTAAAACTGCTCTTTCAGAAAGTTCACATCCCTAAAGGAGGAGAAGAAAACTACGTTAATGATTAACTTTACAGTTGCATATGAAAAAAGCGAAAAATTCAGTGACACCAAGGACCAACTTGTCAGAGGAACTATGGAGCTTTTTGATGGTACAAAGATGTTATACAACGGGAAATCTGTTGAAGGGAAATTACGTAAGTATCATGTATATCATGTTTTCATTTTCAAAAGAATGAAAACTGCCCTTACAGTCTATTGTCTATGCTTCTAATGTCATTATATCAGTATACACTTACTGAAATATCAGCACTTCGGAGACATGACCAGTGTGTCAGTATTAGTGTAAGAGTTTACGGTATACGTTATTGCTTACATTGAAGTTCTTGAAAACTTCGGGACTGACAAGAACTTTAATGTAAACAATAACGTACCTTAGGTCCGAGCATCAATAGTTGAATACATATATTTTCGTAAAATGCCTGTTGCCTAAAATGAAGTAATTGAAATAAGATAACGTTTATGCGTTAATCATGCAGTGCTGACAAATTTGTATAAAACTGTCATTTTAGACCTACCAGAGAAAGTATCTTCCGTTTGTGATGCTTATACAATGATAACTGGAGGTTGTGACAAAGGATTTCAGTGCAAGGATAGTGATGACGGACCTCAATGTCAGTAAGTATACCACTTTTTATAAGATATGTTACCTGTGGTTCATTAGGTTTTCTTTCGACAATTATACACACGAGAATCTTTGTGTTTTTATATAATGCCTTCTGTTACCAATTCGCCTGATAGGCGAACTTTTTCATTTATAATGTCCGATAACTTTGGAATATTGCGGGGATTCAGGGTAGTGGTTTGGTGCAAACTACTCCCATAGTTGTTTTTTCATGAATTGACCGTTTCTTTCCTTTGTTTGTTATTCCTTGTTTTCTGTATGCTTTTTAAGTAAAGTTTCATTATGTACATCCACTACATACACTGCTTTTGGGTTTTGATTTGGAAGGGGTTCTGTCCTTAGAATTTGGATTTTCCTGTTGAATCCTTGACTGTTTTGTAAGGTATTACATCTGTCTGTTTCGCACATTTCATGTTCATGTAATATGGGAAGATTATAATAATAACTATTAATTACTAACTTACTAATTAATAACTATTCTCTCTTCCAATAACGATTATTTTAGTATTTAATGGTATTTCAGAAGAAAACACATAATACAGTGAATGCAGTATAAGTTGAATGGCCTGACTTCTGACTTATATTTAAATTTCAAACTGCTGAACAGGCTAAAATGTCGTGTCATTTGAACATAACTTACTTGAGGTTTCGTATTCAAATCTATATACCTGTACATTCTTTTCATTACCACCAGAAAAAGAGATTTACCGCTAAAAAGCTATTTTTTCATCTTTCAGATACATAATCCCAGCGGAAGAATACTTTAAAGGTAAAGGTTTTATAATTATTTAGCATGTGCCTTTTACTGTATGGAATTCTAAAACAATTTTAAAAAGTCATATTGTGAATATCAGACTAGCTGAGAACCATTAATAATATGCAGCAGAATAGTTATTTTTTAGCCAGTTACTTTACGATAAATGTGTAATCAATTTCATTTTTCTATCTCTCCACAGACAATTACGTTGTCTACATTGTGCCAGTAATCGTCGCCGCTGTGGTCATTGTCGCAATAATATTAGTAATTGTTTTCATCAGAAGGAAGAAGCATCATCTCGGCGACTGGTCAGTGAAATACAGGTAACTTAAATCAGTATGTAACCGACAGCTTGCCGATCTATGTATGTATCTATTCACACACTGCCAAGTACATATGTGAAAATATATTCCGTCTGGCCTTACTTTTTTCCAAACGTAAGTCGTATCCGACTATACTATGATAAAACAAGAAATATATTTGACAATCTCGATGTATATGAAGCATACAAAGAAATACGTTTTAAACAATTAACCACAGAATGCATTTCTTTATTGCCTGCTGTCAACGCACGTGTATTTTTCCTTTATATGAGTTTATGATATTGCAGTTTTTATTTTCGCAAAATCGTTGATATAATCCCTATGATATACTGACTGTTTTGTCCTTCTTTTTTTTTTTTTTTTTTTTTTTTTTTTTGTTAGCGGGGGCCTCCGTGGCCGAGTGGTTAGAGTCGTTGACTTCAAACCATTTGCCCCTCATCGATGTGGGTTCGAAACCTCATTTGGGGCGTAGAATTCTTCACGTGAGGAAGCCATCCAGCTGGCTTACGGAAGGTCGGTGGTTCTACCCAGGTGCCCGCTCGTGTTGAAATAGTGCACGGAGGGGCACCTGGGGTCTTCCTCCACCATTAAAGCTGGAAAGTCGCCATATGACCTAAAATTGTGTCGGTGCGACGTTAAACCCAACAAAATAAAAAAATTTTTTGTTAGCATACATGTAAAAACCATATCGAGACTTTTGTGGACATTTTACAAACTAACTAACACTAGTCTCGTACGGGAATCCTGTATGTTTACTTTTATCCCATGTCAGTATAGTTTTTAAGCGATACACTTCCCTGTGCGATGACTACACCCAATTTATATAATTTCTGAAATAGACTATACTTTCAGAGGCAAACAATATTACATGAATTATCTGGTTTTCAAACAACGTTTCCGTGTTTATTGTGAGCAATGGCATTAAAGGTGGTCAATCATATTTAAGCAAAATTTTGTGACATTTTTTACTTTTTGTATATTCTGTTAGAGATTCATTTAAGAAACAAAAATACCCATTACTTAGAGTTAGATCCCTGTTAGAAATGTATACTTTATTGATTTTCATAAAAAATTGTAATTACTCCCCTTTAATATGAAAATATTTAAAATGCTTGGTATTTCTTTTTATTTCCATATAATTCCGAGTTTTACATTTGCATTGGATAGATATACCGAATATTTAACAATCTGAATCAAAAGGTGGGTTTTAAAATGCATGCAGCTTCTGAATTTCATTTTTTTCCATTCTATCTTGGTTGCGCAACCAAGATAGGCAAAGGGAGGTAATAATAATTTTTCAAACTTGCATTTCTAATGAATTCAATCTACATATGTAATTGTTAATGCAATTATTTTATGAATATAATACAATATATCGGTTAGTTTTACATTTTCTTAGGTAAAGTATGTTTATCACATTTATACTTATGATAAAATAACTCGATCTTGGTTGGGCAACTGCAGTAGGAAAACCAATTATTAAAAATATCTCCAGTGAAAACCTAACTTGTATTAAGCGCTAACTGAACATAAATGA
The DNA here is from genome assembly GCF_021730395.1 of Mercenaria mercenaria. Taxonomy (NCBI): domain Eukaryota; kingdom Metazoa; phylum Mollusca; class Bivalvia; order Venerida; family Veneridae; genus Mercenaria; species Mercenaria mercenaria. The sequence continues at coordinate 12,145,074 of NC_069362.1, read as the reverse complement.
GTGTAAATGATCAGATGTTAAAGTTTAAAACAAATCTGTTACTTAGCCAAAATCTGATTATCCACCTTTAAAGTAATTGTATGAACTTAAACAATGTTTAAAAAATACGTTTTCGGTAAAAATGTCTGAGCGTTTTTGCTCCGGGAGAAGAAATACAAACTTATTTCATGTCGGTGTTTGATCAATAGTCTTATGTGGGATCTTTTAACGCAAATTTGGCCAATCGGCATCCCGGTTAAAAACATTGTTCGTTTAATGAAAATTTGCCCTTGATTCAAATCAGAAAATGTCTGGTTTACAAGCCGCAGGAAATCAAGTAAAATACACCATAATACCGCTGCACCTAAAATGTTAACATCTGCTTCTATTTAAATTATAGAAAACACATATACGAAGACGATTATGATAAAGCGGTTGAAAATGTGTATGAAACCACTTTGTCAGAAGGAAGTACGATTTCATTTAGCAACAAACAAGTGGCAAGACCTTGGGAGGAAGGAATCGAGCCGGAAGTGACCTGCTCACAATCAACTAGGGAAGACCAGTGCGAAACAATCACTGGACATGTTGAGGAATCACCAAATGTACAAGAGTATTACACATTGAGTTTTCGCTCACAATCAACTAGGGAAAACCCGTACGAAACAATTACTGGACGTGCTGAGGAATCACCAAATGTACAAGAGTATTACACATTGAGTTTTCAAAGAGGCATTTAACTAAGTTTTAAAAAATACCTATGTGACATCATTTACACAGTATATTTGTGATAATATATTGAAAATTAAGCAAATTTTCTAAAACATTTTTTCATTGCTGTAAAAGTTTCATATCCAATGCCGGTCCCTCGGATCATGGAGACATTTCAGTTTATTATTCCTCTCTTTTGTCTACAATGATAAAACCCCATTACCCGAAAAAGAGATATTTTGACTATCAAAAACATTTTCAACCTTTTTGACACGTGACCGAGCGAAAGTGACTGTCAGGTCATGTGACCGCGCTGATATTTTGAATGTCATATAAAGACAATTAACTGCTTCAATTTTTTAGTCAAATGATTGCCTTCCTTGTCCACGTATTGTAGTGACGTCACTATTCAGTGTGTACACGGGCGATTACAGCTGTTAAATTAAATGAATTAAAAACATTTTTAAACATTTTTATGTACTAAATTTTGTGCGGTATAATAAATAAATATCATATGGCAGCGTGTGTGACATTGATATTGTCAACCCTCGAAACAGAATGTCACCACTCGGCTTTCGCCTCGGGTGACATTCTGCCCTCGGGTTGACAATATCAATGTCACACACGCTTGCATAAGATATTTATATAATGTTACGCTTAATACTACATGTAGTGTTAATACCAAAGACCCTAGAGGTGGTTCACGTTTCATAATCTCTTATGAACAGATTCCGTCAAGTTGCTATCTTTATTTTGCTTGGGTGCAATGTATGCTTCTAAAGGGTCATTTTACGGATTTTATTATTATTTAGAAGTTTGCTGCTAGGAACTTGAATAGCATTTTAGCCGTCCTTAGAGGCTTCTTCGAAAATAAGAGTTGTGTATTTGTATGCTTGTGCCGGATGTGCCCTTGCTACATTGTTGAAATCAATATCTTTGTCATCATAATCATCAATCATAAAAAGCATCATCACAATCATCGTCATTGCAGTAATAATAATATCAGTTGCTATAATTGTTACTATTTGAAGGTACAGCAGAAGACGGCTGCACAAAAAGGAAATACCACGACACAAGATGGTGTTGAGCAGCACATGAATGAAGAAAAAGTATGGACTTCACAAGATTAGTGTAACGTTGAAGACTCGCTGAATGCTTTTGGCGGAGTGCTGAAGCTATCGCTTAAGCGCGTTGGCAAGGAGTCGTCTTATGGAACGACATAGCTATTTTCTGACGGAATTGTCTTCTAACTGAATTTTTCTATTGTCTGAGTGTTTTGTTGTTGTTTGTTTGTTTGTTTCTTTTTTGTTTGTTTTTTGTTTGGGTAATTTTTTATTGTCTGATTGATTTTGTGTTGTCTGACTGAATTTATAGATAAACTGCTTGGACTTTGTCGTCAAGAAAGTGTAATGTGTTGATTCGTTGTCTGATGGAAATTTACTAAAATGCTAAAACATGTATTCGTAACAGGAAAGCACAACGAATTTATTCACTGCGTGAAATTCATACATGAACTAATCCAGAAAAAAATGTAATTTCGTTTTCTGGAGAAAGTGGTTGAATGCAATAAAATTTCAAAAACTACTAAAACTTTACTGTTTTTATATGCTCTCGGACAATGTTGTAATAATTCATCTAAAAACACTGAATAATTGTTATACATTCCATATTCCTATGTTTCCTTATGTTGCCTGTAATTATGTTATAGTTACCTTTAACACATTTATTCGTAAATATATGATACATATACTTTCAAACTGTGTAGAAAAACTTTTGAATTAACAAGAGATGTAAATATGTTCAATAAAACCTGATTAACAAGTATGTTTTGTGTTTTTGCTGTTGTTTTTGTACTTCATCACATGCAGACACCTGATTCCGGTCTTCCGTAAGCCAGTCGAATGGCTTCATCACATGAAGAATTCCACATCCCTAAAGAGGTTCCGAACCCATCTGAAATAAATAATGAAATCCTAAACGAACGGTATAAGTATCAAATCGTACCTTCTCTTAAAATAAGAAGTAGACAGTGAAGCCAGTTTGCTTTCCTTAAGAGAGAGAGATCAAAATACATATATTTTGTATAATAAATTTATATTATAATATGAAAGTAACATGCACTTTTTAAATGACGATAATGACGTCACGTCAACGTTACATGCACCAGAATAGAGGGCTACCATGTTTTATCTTCTGTTTTATGTAAAAGACGTTTCAGAATCGAAATAATATTACATAACGGTGTTACAGTTAATTCGCACACCCTGGAGACTGTATTTCCTTTTTCAGAGGCAGGAAGTTGAAACGCATGAAATGCTTTCAAATGTTCATATATTTCTAAAAATAAATGCATTTAGAATATATTAACCAAAAGTGAATTTAATACTTCTTAGAAAAGAAAATTCTGTGATCAAGGAAATGTAATCTTTCTTAAACATGTAGGGGAGAAACATCAAAGGGATATAATATATTATATATTTTCTGTTTGAGTGTATTTCAGTTATCTGGATTGCTCAACAATGATCCATTATACTGTCCGCTAAAATATATAACAGAGTAACAGTCTGAAAACCTTAAAACACGTGCTGTAACATACTACACATATCCATAAGTCCTGACCGGGACTCGAACCCAGGACCTCTTACGCAGACTACCAAATCTTTACAACAACAGGTTCTATAGCTATGCAGTATAAGTGCATCCTTATACGCTATACAACAACATTACATGAACTGTGACAATTTTGCGACAATGACATGTACATAGTATTCCGGATATTGGTGTGTTGACTTTGTTAACAAAGCCAGTTTTCGTGTAACAAAAACAAGAAAGTAGTTTCCTAAAGTATTAAAATTATCCAAATGTCTGCGACCTGTCTTTTAATCTTTAACCTGCTGGCTGCAAGTGATTTTGCCTTTGCGACCAGTGCAGACCAAGATCCATTCATTTCAAGATATAAAGTTCAACCTGTTTACAGTTACCTGTGTATGTAGAAATTAGTCCCTTACCAAAATCAAAACTCTTGAAGAAGTCTTAGTACCGTCCGTACACACTCTGAATTGATTATAATTCGCACAGAACAACTCACTAGTCATCTTCGCACTCCTAAGCTTCTTCTTCCCGTATACTGACATTTTAAAAAAACCGGTATCCGGTTGATGTCAAGTCGACCTACTTATATTTGACGCCATAAATGCGCCAGATTGTTTAGATAAAAGACAAATCGGTTATTCGTCGGGTGCAATAATTCACTCAGGCTGCGTCCATGTGAAATTATTCCGCGTATAACCTTTTATTTTTGTTTTGTTGGGTATAACATGGCACCTACTTTCTAGCCTGCGCATGAACTAAGCCGACGTTTTGGTACAGTTTATATCTTAAAAAGCCGTTAAAGTCGTGACTAACATGTGCAACCTTAGGCGTTTAATCAAATTATTCAGTTTAGTTTCAGTTTCTGCAGTAAGACAATCACTTGACTGTAATTTGATGTAAGGTTATATTAACCAGTTAAATTATGTTGTAGAATTTAGTTATTACTGCGGCGGCCATCACCTCGCATTCCTTATCTATATTAACTAATTCTGTATATGAAAATTGCTTTAGTGTATTTGTTTATGAGCAGGTGGTACGATGTTACCAGTGAAACGTAGACATGATAGATTGAACACTTACAATTAATTCATATATAATAATTAATGAATGTATTAATTAATGAATGTATTAATTAATTTACTTATTAATTAATTACTAATTAATTAATTAATTAATACATTCGTTTACATATATTACCACAAGTAACAGAGTAGGAAGCTGAAACTCTTCCCTGTTTGTTTGTTTGCTTGTTGTTTATTTTGGGTTTAACGCCGTTTTTCAACAGTATTTCAGTCATGTAACGGCGGGCAGTTAACCTAACCAGTGTTCCTGGATTCTGTACAAGTACAAACCTGTTCTCCGAAAGTAACTGCCAACTTCCCCACATGAATCAGAGGTGGAGGACTAATGATTTCAGACACAATGTCGTTTATAAAATAGTCACGGAGAACATACGCCCCTATCTACAGTAGTAAAATAATTAATTCAACGTACATGTTAATGCTTTCTTATGGTTTTTGAGGTAACATAAATTGGTCAAAATATACTACTAGTATACCAATAAGCTGGAAACAAAAACAATACGATTTAGAAATAACTGCTTATATAAACTTACAATGAACTTGTAGTGTAACATTTTTATGTATTCCTATTTAAGCTTAACAGAAAGAAAACTTGAAGAAAAAAAGACAGACAGGTCACAATAAACATTCTGTTTACATAATACTATACATTTATTTTCATTACATTTTTAAAAGCTGGATAAACATTGGATGGCCTTCTCTCCCTTTTCTTAAGTTTTGGATCAAGGAAGTCACGTTAGATGGTATGATAATACACACAACATACAGAGAAGGTTATTTTATCGTTGTAGTGGCATTTCCTATTTGAAGAATAAACACTCTAGAAAGCAATTAAACATATATCTATAATAGGGCGTCTGATGCATTTTATGTACAAAAAGTAACTACTTAACGCTTGTGAAATTACGCATTAACTTAACTTCAATAATTGTTAGTTTAATGTATATACATACACATGGTAAGATAAAACAAAATCAGTATGTGAACAGAACTTGAAAACTTTTCTTCCTTGTAATACCATTCGTGAAGCGGAAATACTTAGTGTCGTCTGACCAAACTTAATCAATCAGTCCTTATATGCATGTCCATATCATCTATATTTGCAAACTAGCTCATAGTTAGATTTATCTAAATGTGTAGACAAACAATGATGAGAAAAAGATGAGCAATAGCTAAACAATGCAGTATCACCGATGTTCAATAAATTTATACTAACAAAGTCATAGAAACTTATATCGATTTCCTTTTATTAACTTCACTATTCGAAGAATAGGTAGAACTAATGCACACCTTCGTCTGCGTCTGCGTCTGCGTCGGCGCTCTCGTTCGCGTCCATGTCCCGATTTGATTAATTTAGTATCTGAGAAACCAAGTGTGATTTCACACAGTTGTTAACATGCCCTACACACGTTCCGTAACTCTATTTTATATTTTGACAAGTTATATCCCTTCATCGACTTAGAAATATTCGGGTAAGTTATGTGTGTAAGCTGGTGTCTCAGTACGTTTTTACTACTATTGGTATTTTCTTCTTCTCAAGAAAAAAGGTAATAGATTGTATAATTGTGAGACATATCATGTCTAATATGCGTTAAGTTTGCATTTTGCGATTCAAATTGCAAACCGCGAACTATTTTGCATTTTTAAAATATAACATATTGAACTGTGTTTCGAGATTTCTACGAAAAAATTTCAGGCTTTAATTTGAAAACAAAATATACCAATTTCTTTGCGCTTTTTAATTTTAATTTGAACTGCGATTCTGTTTCTAAAAAGATGGCATTGTCTTTAAAACTGAAAATGTCAGACTCTACTGCTCTTTGCAAATTGAATTGCAAACTTAAAAATATTTTGCATTTTGCTATTCAAATACATACAATATGTGAGGGATGTTCAAAACATAACGTTTATTTAAATGAAAAATGGGAAAGAATAAGACAACTATGAGCCGGATGACGTTACATGATGTTGCCTCTGAGATATTATTTTCTTATGTTTCTCAACAAAAACAATACCTTTTGAGTATCAACTAAACATTCCCTCATATTATAAAGGTTTCGTGGATATTTGATTATTTTACAACAGCCCTCATAAGTAAACAATAGACAGTTATTAAGTGTTTTTTTTTTCAATCCGTAAGTGACATTTTTGTCATGACATTGTGTAGAAGCGTATCAAGTTGAGTAGTCTTTTTTGACGTCGAGTTCTGTTCAAAGTTCTGATATTTTCTCTAAATAAACCGCGCACAGCAAACACACCTTAGGGAATAACGTGAAGTATGACAATAACATAAACACTATGGTACTGAGGATAGCATTACTTTTTACCCTGTTAAGGTAAGAAAATGGATTTTAATTGCAATAAAGGTAACATGGCAGTATAATTTTCGATTTGACTAAACTTAAGCGAAAGTAAACGCATCTTAAGAATTATGCAAGCATGCAGTTGACATGGATCTTTTAACACGCATGTATCCCCTGGATACACTATTCTTTGAATTAATTAGTTTATTGATTTACTTGTTGTTTCAGTCATGTATGTTTATAACTTTTTATGACAATGCTTATGTACAATCATGTAAAATTCTAACACGACCAGCAAATAACCTATATACACTTAGAAGATGATCAGTCAACGGTTATTTTGCGATAACCCATTCGCGTGCAAGGACGTAATCCGGTTTAGGTGAGTAGCACGGTCGTAATAAGTAGTTACCATTTTTTCTAACACTGCTGATACTAGTGTGTCGTGTTAGTATCGAGATAACAAGTTCCCAAGTGTGATTTATCGTAGAATAACCAGAGTTTTTCTTTCTTAATCGAAACAATATATCACTGAAGCCTACGGCCTTCGTATTATATTCTTACGCATAAGAACTCAAAACACGGGTTATTCTACTATAAACCACGATTGGGAACTTATCATTTTTTAAATCTTTCTCTATCGCCATCTAGACATAACTTCCTTAGCATAAAATAAAGATTGTGTACTTCACATATATTTGTTAGAAGACAGAAAATTACAATATACTTCCTCCTCTGTGCTATGGAAGGTCACCTTCGACAAGAGCAGAATGTTTACAAAATTCCATCAGTAGAGCATATATTACAAAACCGCAGACAATTGTTAGTAGTAAACTGTAACACAGCTGATACTTCGAAGCAATACTTCATGTGTTATGTTATATCAACAAACGACATCTTTACAATCCTGCCGATTTTTTTTGCGTAGATTAAATTTTATTCTTCATGTATTGTCTGTTATTTCCTTTCTCTGCTATTTAAACACGTTTTGCTTATTTTTTATTCAAATTGGAGAAAAAAACTATTTCTTGAGCATTTCAGGTTAAATTCATGCATATTTTATATCACACATAAATCAGCCCCATGGTCGTACATGGACTATTGTTTGTTGGAGTTTGGGGCAACCTGGATCTTTGTTCATAATCAACATGACACGATTCCACTGTATTTCGCGAAAATACAAAGAACAATTTCCCGAGAGGGAACCCGTTTTGTTACATGTTACTCTGTGTGTTTTTCGAATAAAACACGGCATGATTGATATATGGATCAGGCAACTTTTACAAATGGTGAAATATTGCACATAGTGTTTATATTTCTTATCAGTGAAATGTATTTCATTTGTTAATAAGTAAAACAACCTACTTTTGATTTGAGGATCAATGGAATGTTAGAATGTGCTATTTCAATTTTTAAATGCCGACAGCATCTAACCGGTGTGTCGTTTGTTGTGTTTAAAAGTATTCTCAAGTGTACATGTAAAATTTAGTTTTTAAGTATCATTTCCATCTTTTTATACAGACGAGATACTAACAGACTACTATATATCTATTTCAGTTGCGCATACGCTGGTTATTGCTCTACCAGTTATACTTGCTACACCACATGCTATTATAGAGCTGTATATTATACATCGTGTGGATTTCTCTGGTTAGGTAGATGCTCGAGATACAGGTAAAACAAGTGAATGAAGTATTTCCATGCAATATAAGGTTCCCTAATGGTCGGCGACTAATTTTCTCCGCTGCAGTAAAACATAACGATCTAATAAATGTCAATTATATGAGTGGGTGAGTAAGTGAGTTAGTGTTTGTGTTTAATAAGGATCAATCCGGCCGTAACAGCCACAATATAGCAATTAAGCTATTAAAAATTACGGACCCCCGGCATGTCACCAGGCATGCCGTTAAAGAGAAACTTTGAAGCCAAATGATGAGGAGAATTTATCTATACGCAATTTCCGTAGAGTATTAACCAAACAATCCAAATAATTTTGAAGCCAAAAGTGAGTCACTGTCACGGCCAGTGAGACGATCAATGGTAGAGACCAGACAATGTATAGAATATGGTGTCAATGATGTATAAACAATACTGTACTGTATATACAATATGTTAAAACATAATATTTGGATTGAAATGTGGATGTATAAAAATCTGCAGTTGTTAATTGCATTTAACAAAAAGAAATACAAAATAGTATTTTTCAAATTTGTTAACATTTCACTTTGAAATTGGTGGGAAAGTATAAGAAAAAATTTATAAAAAAAATCATCATATTAAAGGAAAGTAATTCTGAAGAAAACACACCAACAAATTTTTAACTGAGTCCATATGACACATGATTACCGACTGGACAGGAAAAGATCAATGTTGACTTTTGATCCTCAAGTGTGACTTTGATCTTTGAGTTTGAGTTCCGGGTATTGAGCTTGACACATGTCTGATTTATATGGGGAACATTAATTTCAGGTAGTATTAAAATCCCTTAATGGATGATACATGTAGACTTATGGGAACGACAGGGAAAAAAACCTACTCTGACCTTTGACCTACAAATGTGGCCTTGACCTTTGAGCTAGGGTTCTTGGTGTTGCGCATGACACGTCGTCCGATTATGGGAAACATTTTTGCCAAGTAAAACTTTAATTCCTTGATGGATGACAGAGTTCTGGGCCGAACACTAAACAGACCCTGTTCGTGCTGTGTACATATTTGAATGCCAAGTGTGACCTTGCCCTTTAAGCTAGGGGTCTGAAAGTTGTGGTACATTTGTGCCAAGCAATATAAAAATCGCTTTATGGATTGTTGAGTTTCAGACCGGACAGGAAAAAATCCTGTTGAAATTTGACCTCAAAGTGTGACCTTGAACTTAAAACTAGGGGTCAGAATTTTGCGCAGGACACGTCGTCTCATCCTTGGGAACTTTTGTACCAAGTAATATTAAAATCCCTTGATAAATGACAGAGTTATAGGCCGGAAACGAAATTACTGAAGGACGGACAGACGGACGGAAAAGCTCAATCCTATAGTCCTTTTCAACCAGTTTTCAACCAGAAGGGTTCTATGTATCGTTACTTAATCATTTCTGGTTGAAATAAGGTTCTTTGTGTAATAACTTATGATTTTCCTCGAGAACTGGTTTTTATCTAGTTCCGAATGTTTCAAACTTTGAACATCTACCTTGCTTTAATTAGCTATGTATTTCAAGATGTTATAAATTTGTTTTTTCCGAAATAACTAGTTTTTCTGAAGCTTACAACTCGTTCAGCTATTAATGATCTTCCATTAATGTCCTAATTACTATTTGTAGGAGACGTTGGCCGAAAAAAAAATGCGCAAGAGTCACTTCCACTTCGTAGTAGAAAATTGAATATGCTTTTACAAATCAATTAGTAATTTGACACATAGTTCGATATACTTTTGATTTTACCATCGAACACATGTGCTCATTTTCGATTTATTGATACGATAATAAGATATTAATTTGCAATTACTCTACGCCTTTGCTTCCTCCACAATTAAAAGCTGAACTTTCGTAATATACGGTGTTCCGTTTGGACAATAATGACTTTTTATTTAATACTAAACCGCGATGGTACGATGACGAAAACGCGATGGCGCGATGGCACGATGATAAAACAACGATGGTACGATGGTGAAAACGCGATGGCACGATGACGAAATCGCGATGGTGCGATGGTACGATGGTGAAATGTCGATGTAATATCGCGTTTTCATCATCGTACCATCGCGTTTTCACCATCGTACCATCGCATTTTCATCACCGTACCATCGTGCCATCGCGTTTTCACCATCGTACCATCGCGTTTTCACCATCGTGCTATCGCGTTATCATTATCCTACCATCGTGGTTTCACCATCGTACCATCGAGTTTTCACCATCGTACCATCGCGTTTTCACCATCGTGCCATCGCGTTATCATCATCGTACCATCGTGGTTTCACCATCGTACCATCGCGTTTTCACCATCGTACCATATCGTTTTCACCATCACCTTCCGGTTAGAAATGCGTAGTCCTGTACAGTTGTATTTTTGTCAACAATAGATGAATGTGTCTCAATGTATTTTGTGGGACGTAATTTACCAGTTATATTCTGCTGTTTTGCAAAACGTTTTACAAAATGTTCAGTGCTCTGTTCATTAAAACTGTAAAATCTTCAAGGCCACGTCCTTTGTATTTTATGTATGCATGAAAGTAAATAAAAAGCTGGGTGTAATAGTCACATGGTATTATTCAAATTCAGCTTATTCTTGTTAGGATGTAGAAGGTACATAGTGCAATGTGAAAATGAGATTGTATCAAGCCTGTATTTTACTGTACCACTGCGCATGGTACGATGGTGATAAACGCGATGATACGATGGTGAAAACGCGATGGTACGATGATTAAAACGCGATATTACATGGACATTTTACCATCGTACCATCGCACCATCGCGATTTCATCATTGTGCCATTGCGTTTTCACCATCGAACCATCGTTGTTTCATCATCGTGCCATCGCGCCATCGCGTTTTCGTCATCGTACCATCGTGCATCGCGGTTTAGTATTAAATAAAAAAGTCAAAATTGTCCGAACGGAACACCTTTAATTATATTAGTATGAGGTTAGACCTAACAAAATTGATGTGTGCATATTGTTAAGAACTTAAACAAGCCTTTAAACACCTTAAGATGACAAAAGCAGAAAACTACCATGACTTAAAATGTCTTAACCATCCTCTTTACATAGAATATATTTTACATTGGAGATTTTTCTCTTATATTTTTGCCGAGTTTTAAACTAGTTAACACTTTTAGTTACAACCGTACTTATTCCTACATATAAGGTCATATAAATATTTAAGAAATAAAAGATACCATATGCGGATCAACCCTCGTTTCATGTGGTATTTTCTTTATAAGGTACGTGGGTTATACCTGCACGGAGACCTGTTACAGGCAGAGATGTTGCACGGGCTACACGGGATATTACTGCCGCAAACGTACGTCCTCATGACTAACATCAAGAAGTATTTAGCTTTTATTTAGATTTCATAATATCTTAAACTGAATAGAATAATATTACCCTGAATATTAAATCACCTTGCTTCATACGACTGCGACATATATCAGTGAACTTTTCGATGTATTTTACCATGATGTTCCAATGCTAGTACAATGCTCACATAAATTTGATACAAAATTTTTATGATCTTACTACAATAATATACTATTAGTGCAATATACTATCAGTGCATATCTTAGTTACACTGCTCTCTAGTTTTATTACCAGTATGGAATAATCTGCTGTTACTAAACAATCTCAAACGAGTGAAAACTGAAGTAATGTGACATTTTGTTTCCAAGTATGACCTAATAACCAGATTGATTTTGTATTTTGTTATTTACTTATCATTTCATGCAGCTCTATGTTACGGTTCAACATCCTGTCCTAATGGTGGCACATGTTCATACCCTGACAAATGTCTGTGTCCTGCTGGATATTCCTCGCCGAAATGTAGAGGTGAATAGTCTACAGAAATCTATATACAATGAGTTTATAAATACAGATAACAAGGCATCAATCCCATTATAAAATGAATTAAAGCTTATTTTATTTTTCACTTAAAACCATACTTTTTATGACAAATGTACTATTAACATTCACTAATTATACAACTTTTGATAAAAGGAAGTTTTCATGGGGAACTAGTTTTCGTGGATTTCAAGGAGGTTGCGACAATCCACAAAATTAAATCACAACGCACAGTAAAATAATCATTTATGCTAAAACTCTGGAATCCACGAATTGATATCGCTATAAAAAACTGATTTGCCAAAACCTTGGAAGTTGTGCCAACGAATTTAAATGATTTCATGGTTAATTAAATGATGGAATTTAAATTGAAGTACAATTTTACTCGAAATTTAAAGCATGTCTGTCCATTAGCGAAAAGGATCTCTTCTTTCTCTTCGCAATAACATTTATTTTATTTTGGCGAAACTCTTTCTGAAACAAGTTACATTATCGACCTGTACGACAATAGGACCTGTTTTACAGCTGTAAAACGTCTGTAAAAGTATCTTGTATTTACAGCTGTAAAAGACCTGTATTTTGAACTTACAGCTGTAAAAGACCTGTAAGTGGAAAAATACCAGAAATACAGTTAAAAATGTACAGGTGTAAAACACACAGGTCTCAAAATTACAGCTGTAAAAATTACAGTAAAAAGTTACAGCTGTAAAATGGTCGTGTCTCAGCTGTAACTGTTTTGGAGGGAAACATGAGTACTGCCAGCCATCTGTAATGCATTTTGGCCCGATATAACTGAAATTCACAGAGACACCACATTATCTAAAATTTAACCGTTAGGGAATAAGTAAGTGCAAGTGTTTAATTATCTAGTACAGTTGTAAAAAGACATGTACAATTACATACATTAACTATTTACATTATATTTAAAGCTGACAAGTTTAAGAGAAATAATCACAAGATAATCATATGTTTTCGTGACAAAGAAAGTTTAATAAAAATATGGTGCATATAGTGTTTTACAGTAGATTTGTATCCTACTCTTGAATTTTGCACTTGCTATGCTGTTTCCATATTTCATATTGTTCTGTACTTACTAAATCGTATATTTTGTCATATATCCTTTCTAGAGAACTACAATTCGTCTTAAACGTTTTGTACCTCTGCTGTCGTCCGTCCTTTAAAATAATGCTCTCTTTTTCACCACTTTTTAAATTTCTACAGCTGCAACATTTAGGCATATTTAAAGCTGTAACTTTCTCCATTTTACAGCTTTAAGATATTTTACAAAGAAACAGATGAGTGTAATACTAAAAGCCACGGCTGCGAACACATTTGCAAAAACACATACGGTTCATGTAAATATTCCTTTTGTAATGGTTTCACAAAAGCTTCAGTACTGAGAGGAAAAAACAACATTATCAGTGGAAAATGCTAAAATCTGCATGATGCTTTTTTACAATGTCAGTAATGATGCATGAATGCAGCATATGGTCAATAATACGGCAAAAATAAATGTATAGGTCCGTGTGCTTGTTTTTAAGATATTTGACCATGATTAAAGAGATTCGCATATTTCAAGCTGATTTTCAGACATTATTTTGAATTTTTAAACATGTCTAACTTTATAATATCATGCTTCACCTCTAGAAAGATAGTAACGTTGCCGTTTGTATAATTATACTCACAGGTTGTAATTTATTCGTAACATGATTTTCGTTTCCTTATGTCGTGTCCAGGCGTTACCCGAATAAGGAAATTACGCCATTATTTCCGGCTTATAAACTTACAGAACTATCTTAAGTAAGGGTCCCATGCATTATACATTTGTATTAATGGCAGTAGTTATTTTTTAACTTTTAAAATTAGACGTTTTGTATTAATTATAGTCTTGATACAAATAAAATAGCATGCAATTATTGTTACGTTCAATTAGTTAAATAATTCTGATAAATCATGAAATCAATTCAAGTTTTGCAAACGTATGTAAAGATTGTCGTTCGGATTACTGTCTTGGTACAGAGCAAAGATTTTAAGTTTGGTAATCATCCTTTCCTATTACCTTTGGTAATCATCAATACAGAAAATAGTTGCTATATATCAATTAATTGAAAACTGTTAAATATGCAAATTAATCAAATTACCCACAATTTATTCTAATTCCAGATAACAACAACAACGAAAAAACATTTTGTTTAGTTCTCGACAATCTCCTCCTGATCATTTTTAAAAAAATGTGCATTCGATGGCAAATATCATAAATAATTGCAAAAGATATTCCATAGCGAATGCAAACGCTACTGCTATAGTAATTCGTCAGGCGTGTTTAAAAACATATATAGGGAGAGTTTTAGTATACCAAATTTCTGCAATCAGTTGTTCTGAGCAACGGTATTTTATTCAGTACACATGTACATGGAATTGATAATTCTGTAACGAAGATCTTAATATGTCATATTTACGAAAAACATAGTTGAGCACAATATGGTCTGAAAATTAATAATAATTTCCGATATTTTCAGTATCAGCAATGTTCAATCTTGACCGCACATGTCGGTATGGGTATGACCCATATTTAAAATTTCTGTCCTTATTAGTAAACAAAATGATGTCTTATGTCATTTTTGAGTACTTTTCTAATTTCTTTTTATCTTTTGTAGATATTAATGAATGTTATAGCAGTACACATGGGTGTGACCATTCTTGCCGGAACACAGTAGGAAGCTACTATTGTTTCTGTCGCCAAGGATACACACGTGACACAGATATGAAGACCTGTAATGGTATGTAGATTTTAAAACAGAGATTTCTGTTTGAAAAAAAAAGAAACAGGAATCGGTCCTTTCTCACGAAACTAGAGTCTATTTCCACTATACATGCGGAAAAGTATTGATATTTTAAATAAAACCGGAAAATATGTAACATTAAACAACTATGCGAGGGGGCAACTCAAGAATAAAATTACGCCACCTTGTTCAAGTTTGCACAACTTGCTATATAAAGCTGTACAACTGAGGTACAAAGCAGAACCAATCGAAAACGTGCTGTTAAACCATATTTTGATTCAGTATTGTTATGATTTCTCGTCCTTTGTTATTAAGTAGTCCATTCAATATCCATTTGATAGAATTCCGCTTAAACCGGTGCTTGAAGGCATGGGATTACTATTTTCGTTACCTGTCATGAACAGTCTCAGTCAATGCGAGTCTGCTATTTCAATGCCTGGATGCATTCTTTGCTTTCAAAGGATTTTCCTATAGATTTTATTATCAAGAAAGTGACACAATATTTTCTCTCTTTAACTGAATACACGTTTCACGTTAGCATATAATAAACTCGTTTGACATATTCCTGGGTCAGTTTCCTTCCCAAATCGGGCTTAAGCACAAACCGATCACTCTTTACATTAAAAAGCCTTGAAATTACTTTGATCATTTCGTTACATTTACTTATGTCATAAATAAAACAAATGCACTGATTAAATATTTTTGAAGAATTATTCAATGAAACTATTTCCATTTAAAAAATGACAATTTGGAAAATGTATCCAACATTCTATCAATGGTATTGGTAACCGTGCGTACATTCTAATCTTTGTGCATAACTAAAATATGCAAGTGATATTACACCTTTCCTCTAAAATATCTTTAAGATATAGATGAATGTGATACAAGTTACAACAGCTGCGACCAAATCTGCCAGAATACACCAGGATCGTATAAATGTTCGTGCAATCAGGGATATTTTCTAGATACAAATAACAAGACATGTAGTGGTAGGTGCTAAGTCAGAAGTGTTCATACCAAATATATAGAATAAAATATGTGATGGGACCGGTATGTACTTTACATTGTTTTGAACTGCCTAGTTATGACGAAGTAGAAATAGTTCTCTAACAAATAAGCATTATGCATGTATCTTTCTCAAGCAAAACATGTCCTTATTGAAGACATACTTAGTTTCGAAAATACTTCTACTTTTGTTCCAAATAAATTGTTTAGTTTGCATTTTATATGGACTTGGTTATGTCTTCAAAACATAAAGCTGATTGTAGAACAAGTGTTACAATGGTAACCGTATTGAAATTCTAATCTTAATGCAATAGTAAAATATCCATATCATATACATGTAAAACATTTCTTCAATAAAATCAAAAAGACATAAACAAATGTGATGCAAGCGGCAAGAAATGCGACCAAATCTGCCAGAATACAGAAGGTTCATATGTTTACTCGTGCAATCAGGGATACTTTCTAGATACAGACAACAAAACATATAATGGTAGATAATAAGTTAGCAATGCTGACAAAGTAGGAATTCGCAAATAATCAAGCCTTGTGCTAAAAAATGTCTTTATTGAAGACATATTTATTAAAAAAGGCACAAATTAGTTAAGAAAATACTTGTATTTAAAGTATTTAAATAAATTTTAGAAATATTTTGTGTTGAGTTTGCATTGTGTATGATGTAAAATTATGATTTGTGTATTAATAATTCAAAAGATGTAGACGAGTGCAAAACCAGTGATCATGAATGTGACCAAAACTGCGAAAATACACCAGGCTCATATAATTGCTCATGTGTTTCCGGGTTCTTACTTGATGCAGATAACAGAACGTGTAATGGTAAGACATGTGTATATGTGATATAACAGTACGTGTTTATGTGCCTTACTGTGGAAGGTGAAGCGCAAAATATCATTTTGATTCAAGTTCTATGATCTTTTAGCATGCAACTGATGTTTGTTTGTACGTTAGATATTTAAATGAACTATTCATATCAAAGAAATAATCGGATTTTGTCAATAGCTTTTTACGGAAAACATTTGCTTAAACGTCTATAATTGTTTCGTAATTTGAACGAATATAATATAATGCAACGTTTCTTATTGTTAGAAATCAACAACTAAGATAGAACTATTTAAATCAGATTAGAAAATTGTTGTATTAATTTTAAGATACTGATGAGTGTAATACCGGTGCGCAAGAATGCGACCAAATCTGCCAGAATACGCCAGGCTCATATAACTGTTCCTGCAGTCCTGGATATTTACTAGACACAGATAACAGAACTTGTGATGGTAAGAAACATGCATTTTGTCGTCTTTAATTGTTTTGTTGTATCATTATCTTCCCCCTTTCTTGTTATCTATATGTTTCGGAATTTACACTTTCACAAGCTGGTTATCCAAACTAGTTATTTTTTAACTTTTATAATTAGACTTTTGGAATAATTATAGTCTTGAAACAAATAAAACTGCATGCAATGGATGGTAACTTTTAATGTATTGAATCTGGTATATGTAAGCAAATCTATCAGTTTTAAAAATAACAAATATGTTCTTCAATATTTCTCATAAAATCATGAAGTCAGTTCGAGATTTGCGAACGTATATAAGTACTATTGTCCGGGATACTGTCCTGATACACAGCAAAGTTGTTAAGGTAGATGATTATCAATAAGAATATAGTTGCTACATATCAATTAATATCAAATTGTCATATATGCAAATTAATCAAATAACTCACAATCAATTCTAATTCACGACAACAACAAGAAAGAAGTTAAAGTTTCTTTAGTTCGAAAATCTTCTCTTTACTATTTAATAAAAAGGTTCATTTGATTTCTACATTTCTTTTCTTTGTGATTCTTTCTTTGCAGACATAAATGAATGCATCAGCAGCACACATGGATGTGTTCATACCTGTATAAACACAGTGGGCTCTTATAATTGTAACTGTCGATCAGGATTCAGTCTTAATCCGGATAGAAGGTCATGTAGCGGTGGGTGCTTACTAAAACAAAATCATTTGCATATTGAGCGCAATTGAATCCATTAATGATCGTATATGTGTAATAATCGCTAATTCGACATGCTTCTTGCAGATCTCGTTTTTTGTGTAAGGACATTTTGTTGCCACTTGTAGTCGTGTGCTTTTCTCCACTAACCATGAGTTTTCATTTTAAAACAGTTTTGTTATTATCTTTACAGTTTTCTTTTCTTGTTTTTTTTTTCTCAAGTGTCTTTAAACACGTTTATTGATATAAATAGGTTTCTTGTAACAAATCATAACATGTCATGTTTATATTTCAAATAAAGATTCAATCACTAATGCAGATAATCATTATAGAGAAACCGTCAAAAACACTATTGGCCTACTCCAATGGTCTGTGTTTTTTTTCTCCTAATTTTAAAGACCTAGGAATCCAATAGTGTTTGAACTGCTGTCATCTGTCACGGTAATGTAATCAACTTCCACTGCCTCTTGAACTTTCAATACCTGGGGCGTATTATGGTCCTGGCCTTTTTAAGCTCTGAAACGCGGGTGAGCGAGCTAGGGTCAACATGGCCCTGTTGTATATAATTATTTTAATGAATACATAGAATCGATAATTCAATAACGACGATCTTTAAAAGAAGAACAATAAGGCCTGTCGAACATAATAATATCGTTGGATATTTTCAGTATCAGCAATATTTAATATTGAAAGTCTGTCCCTTTTTTTTAATTTCTGTTCTAATTAGTAAAGAAAATGATGTCTTATGTCACTTTGAGTACTGTTTCTAGTTTTATGTTTTCTTTTGCAGATATTAATGAATGTGATAATAGTACACACGGGTGTGACCATACGTGCTGGAACACAGTAGGAACCTACTATTGTTTCTGTCGCTCAGGGTACACACTTGACACAGATATGAAGACTTGTAATGGTATGTAGATTTTAAAACAGATTCTGTGTTGTTGTTTTTTCAACTTGCTATTTGAAACTGTCTGACAGAAAGCTTTCTAAACAGCTACAGAAAATCAACTTACAAAACAGAACCAATCGAAAACCTAAACCCATACTTTAATCCAGTGTTGTCATACTTTCTGCTCCTTTGGGATAGAGAAGTTTATTCTATATCTGTTTAATACCCCAGTCACACATACGGCGCGGATAGCTACGTCTAGCCACGGATAGAAACGTAGTAATCCGTATCGATCCGTACCTGAGCCGTACCTCAAAGTAGTAATCCGTATCAATCCGTAACAACTCTTGACTGTAGCTTAATAGAATTCCACTGAAGTCGGTGCTAGATGGTACTAAGGGTGTTGTTATTTCCGTTACCTCTCAGGAACAGACTCAGTCAAACCGAGTCTGCTATTATTTCGCTTGGTCTATTCTATCTTTTGGAAGAATTTGTTTATAGATTTTAATATCAGTCAAGCAGAGTGTGCTGTTAATTTACTTGTTTGCATTCTATACTTCCAAAGGATCTTCTGAAAGACTCTATTTCTGTTCTAGACAACTGCTGATGAACTCTTGAAATGCGTATCTTTACTATTGCTAAAATTACATGTATACTTTTTTAGTATAGACATTTTGTTGTATGTTTCTTCTAAGTTAGTACTTCGCTCGGTTTATAAATGTAACCATTTATTGGCAGATAAAAACGAATGTTTGACATCTAGTCACCGTTGTAATCATTACTGCCGCAATACAGTAGGGTCCTTCTACTGTAGCTGCCGCTCGGGATACCAGCTTGGCACGGATAAGAAAACATGTAGTGGTAGGTACTTAATAAAATAATGACCGCATGAAATAATTTCTAAAGATATTTTATAGCAAATGCAAACACTATTGTTATAGTAATTCTTCAGGGCGTGTTTAAAAACATATATAGGCAGCGTTTTTACTATACCAAACTTATTTAATCAGTTGGATATTTTCAGTATCAGCAATATTTAATATTGAAAGTCTGTCGTTTTTTAAATTTCTGTTCTTATTAGTAAACAAAATGATGTCTTATGTTACTTTTGAGTACTGTTTCTAGTTTTATATTTTCTTTTGCAGATATTAATGAATGTGATAATAGTACACACGGATGTGACCATACGTGCTTGAACACAGTAGGAACCTACTATTGTTTCTGTCGCTCAGGGTACACCCTTGACACTGATATGAAGACTTGTAATGGTATGTAGATTTTAAAACAGATTCTATGTTGTAGTTTTTTCAACTTGCTATATGGAACTGTCTGACAGAAAGCTTTCTAAACAGCTACAGAAAATCAACTTACAAAACAGAACCAATTGAAAACCTAAACCCGTACTTTAATCCAGTGTTATTATACTTTCTGCTCCTTTGGGATAGAGGAGTCTATTCAATATCTGTTTATTACCCCAGTCACACATACGGCGCGGATAGCTACGTCTAGTCACGGATAGAAACGTAGTAATCCGTATCAATCCGTACCTGAGCCATACCTCAAGTAGAAATCCGTATCAATCCGTAACAACACTTGGTCAAAATTTCCTCGAGACTTATCCCAAACTTGCAAGTTTCTCCAACTTTTGAACATGCACAAAAGTTTGAGCGATCCGTAGCCACATGAGTGTGACTTTAGTCCAACTTGATTGAAACTGATTCACCTGCAGTTAAACGTACTAAAACGTAGTTATCCGTACTAAAACGTACCTTGCCGTATTGATCCGTAGCTGAACGTAGTTATCCGAGGCTGCCCGTACTTAAGCGTAGTTCTACGTAGTTCACCAAAGACCCGTCCATGCGCTGGGCAAGTTGCCAGGCGCAGTAAAACGTAGTTCAACGTAATACTTTTTCGCGTCCTGTAGTTTTTGTTCCGCGTTTCTCACCATGTTTCCCGTACTAAGACATATACTGCTCCGTACTTATCTGTGTCCGCACCCCCCCACATACCAATCCCATCCGCACCATACCTCAAAGCACAGACATGTCCGTATGTGTGACTGTAGCTTAATAGAATTCCACTGAAGTCGGTGCTAGATGGTACTAAGGGTGTTGTTATTTCCGTTACCTCTTAGGGACAGACTCAGTCAAACCGAGTCTGCTATCATTTCGCTTGATCTATTCTATCTTTTGGAAGAATTTGTTTATAGATTTTATTATCAGTCAAGCAGAGTGTGCTATTAATTTACTTGTTTGCATTCTATACTTCCAAAGGATCTTCTGAAAGACTCTATTTCTGTTCTAGACAAGTGCTGATGAACTCTTGAAATGCGTATCTTTACTATTGCGTAAAATTACATGTATACTTTTTTAGTATATACATTTTTGTTGTATGTTTCTTCTAAGTTAGTACTTTGCTCGGTTTATAAATGTAACCATTTATTGGCAGATAGAAACGAATGTTTGACATCTAGGCACCGTTGTAATCATTACTGCCGCAATACAGTAGGGTCCTTCTACTGTAGCTGCCGCTCGGGATACCAGCTTGGCACGGATAAGAAAACATGTAGTGGTAGGTACTTAATAAAATAATCACCGCATTAAATAATTTCTAAAGATATTTTTTAGCAAATGCAAACTCTATTGTTATAATAATTCTTCAGGGCGTGTTTAAAAACATATATGGGCAGCGTTTTAGTATACCAAACTTCTTCAATCAATTGTTCTGTTCTTCTGGGCAACGGTATTTTATAGAATACATGGCATTGATAATCTTAATATGTCATATTTACGAAACACATAGTTAATAATAGTTCGATATGTTCAGTATCAGCAATGTCTAATCTTGACAGCACATGTCAGTATGTCCAATATTTAAAATTTCTGCCCATATTAGTAAACAAAATGATGTCTTTTGTCATTTTTGAGTACTGTTTCTAATTTCTTTTGTAGATATTAATGAATGTGAAAGCGGTACACATGGGTGTGACCATTCTTGCCGGAACACAGTAGGAAGCTACTATTGTTTCTGTCGCCAGGGATACACACGTGACACAGATATGAAGACCTGTAATGGTATGTAGATTTTAAAACAGAATTTTCTGTTTAAACGGAGATACAGGTATCGGTCCTATCTCACGAAACTAGTTTATTTCCACTGTGCATGACGAAATGATATTTATATTGATATTTGACATAAATATGACCGGAAAATATGTAAAATTAAACCATTATGCGAGAGGGCAACACAAGAATAAAATTATGCCACCTCGTTCACCTTGCTATACAACAGACCGCTTTCTAAACAGATGTAGAGAATAAATTTACAAAGCAGAACCAATCAAAAACCTGTTATTAAACCGTACTTAATAAAGTATTGTTATATTTTCTCGTCCTTTGTAATAAGGGAGTCGATTCAAAATCTGTTTGATAGAATTCCGGTTAAACTGGTGCTTGAAAGAATGGGATGTTACTATTTTCGTTACCTGTCGTGAAAAGTCTCAATCAAAGCGACTCTGCTTTTTCAATGCTTGGTTGCATTCTATGCTTTCAAAGGATCTTCCTTCCTAAAACGGGCTTAAGCACAAACCGATCCCTCTATACATTTAGAAGCCTTGAAAATCCTTTGATCTTATCGTTACATTTGATTATGCCATAAATAAAACAAATGTCCTAATTAAATATTTTTGAAGAATTATTCAATGAAACTATTTCTGTTTAACAAATAATAATTCGGAAACTTTATCCAAAGCTCTATTAATGGTATTGGTAACCGTATGTACATTCTAATCTTTGTACATAACTAAAATATCCATGTCACATTGCACATTTCTTCTAAAATATATTAAAGATATAGATGAATGTGATACAAGTTACAACAGTTGCGACCAAATCTGCCAGAATACACCAGGATCGTATAATTGTTCGTGCAATCAGGGATATTTTCTAGATACAAATAACAAGACATGTAGTGGTAGGTGCTAAGTCAGAAGTGTTCATACCAAATATATAGAATAAAATATGTGATGGGACCGGTATGTACTTTACATTGCTTTGAACTGCCTAGTAATGACGAAGAAGAAATAATTCTCTAACAATTAAGCATTGTGCATGTATCTATCTCAAGCAAAACATGTTCTTATTGAAGACATACCCATTCAAAGGAGTTATTCAATGAGGTCTCTCCGTAGGATGGCAGAAAATTAGTTTCCAAAATACTTCTATTTTTCTCCCAAATAAATTGTTTAGTTTGCATTTTATATGGACTTGGTTATGTCTTCAAAACATAAAGATGATTGCAGAACAAGTGTTACAATGGTAACCGTTTTGAAATTCTAATCTTAATGCAATAGTAAAATATCCATATCATATACATGTAAAACTTTTCTTCAATAAAATCAAAAAGACATAGACGAATGTGATGCAAGCGGCAAGAAATGCGACCAAATCTGCCAGAATACAGAAGGTTCATATGTTTGCTCGTGCAATCAGGGATACTTTCTAGATACAGACAACAAAACATGTAATGGTAGGTAATAAGTTAGCAATGCTGACAAAGTAGGAATTCGCAAATAATCAAACCTTGTGATAAAAAAAAAACATGTCTTCATTGAAGACATAATTATTCAAAAAGGCACAAATTAGTTAAGAAAATACTTGTATTTAAATAAATTTTAGAAATGTTTTGTGTTGAGTTTGCATTGTGTATGATGTAAAATTATGATTTGTGTATTAATAATTCAAAAGATACAGACGAGTGCAAAACCAGTGATCATGAATGTGCCCAAAACTGCGAAAACACACCAGGCTCATATAATTGCTCATGTGTTTCCGGGTTCTTACTTGATGCAGATAACAGAACGTGTAATGGTAAGACATGTGTATATGTGATATAACATAACGTGTTTGTGTATCTTACTGTGGAAGGTGAAGCGCAAAATATTATTTTGATTCAAGTTCTATGATCTTTTAGCATGCAACTGATGATTGTTTGTACGTTAATTTAGATATTTAAATGAACTATTCATATCAAAGTAATAATCGGATTTTGTCAATAGGGGTTTCCAGAAAACATTTGCTTAAACGTCTACAATTGTTTCGTAATTTGAACGAATATTATATAATGCAACATTTCTTATTGTTAGAAATCAACAAATAAGATAGAAATATTTAAATCAGATTAGAAAATTGTTGTATTAATTTTAAGATACTGATGAGTGTAATACCGGTGCGCATGAATGCGACCAAATCTGCCAGAATACGCCAGGCTCATATAACTGTTCCTGCAATCCTGGATATTTACTAGACACAGATAACAGAATGTGTGATGGTAAGAAACATGCATTTTGTCGTCTTTAGATGTTTTGTTGTATCATTATTTTCCCACTTTCTTGTTATCTATGTGTTTCGGAATTTACACTTTCACAAGCTGGTTATCCAAACTAGTTATTTTTTAACTTTTATAATTAGACTTTTTGTAATAATTATAGTCTTGAAACAAATAAAACTGCATGCAATGGATGGTGACTTTTAATGTATTGAATCTTGTATATGTAAGCAAATCTATCAGTTTTAAAAATAACAAATATGTTCTTCAATATTTCTCATAAAATCATGAAATCAGTTTGAAATTTGCAAACTATATAAGCATAATTGTCCGCAATACTGTCCTGATACACAGCAAAGTTGTTAAGGTAGATGATCATCAATAAGAATATAGTTGCTATATATCAATAAATATCAAATTGTCATATATGCAAATTAATCAAATAACCCACAATCAATTCTAATTCACGATAACAACAAGAAAGAAGTTAAAGTTTCTTTAGTTCGAAACTCTTCTCTTTACTATTTAATAAAAAAGGTTCATTTGATTTCTACATTTCTTTGTGATTCTTTCTTTGTAGACGTAAATGAATGCATCAGCAGCACACATGGATGTGTTCATACCTGTATGAACACAGTGGGCTCTTATTATTGTAACTGTCGATCAGGATTCAGTCTTAATCCGGATAGAAGGTCATGTAGCGGTGGGTGCTTACTAAAACAAAATCATTTGCATATTGGACGCAATTGAATCCATTAATGATCGTATATATGTATAATCGCTAAATCGACATGCTTCTTAAAGATCTCTTATATTTTGTGCAAGGACATTTATTGCCACTTGTAGTCGTATGCTTTTCTCCTCTAACCATGATTTTTCATTTTAAAACATTTTTTTGTTGTTATCTTTACAGTTTTTTTTTTCTTTTTTTCTTTTTGTTTTTTTTTTTTCTCAAGTGTTTTTAAACACGTTTATTGATATAAATAGGTTTCTTATAACACATCATAAAATGACATGTTTATATTTCAAATAAAGATTCAATCACTAATGAAGGTAATCATTATAGAGAAACCGTCAAAAACACTATTGGCCTACTCCAATGGTCTGTGTTTTTTTCCACCTAATCTTAAAAACCTAGGAAGCTTATAGTGTTTGAACTGCTGTCATCTGTCACGGTAATGGTATCAACTTCCACTGCCTCTTGAACTTTCAATACCTGGGGCGTATTGTGGTCCTGGCCTTTTTAAGCTCTGGAACTCGGGTGAGCGAGCTAGGGTCAACATGGCCCTGTTGTATATAATTATTTTAATGAATACATAGAACCGATAATTCTATAACGACGATCTTTTAAAAGTTAAGAACAATAATGCCTGTCGAACATAATAATCTCGTTGGATATTTTCAGTATCAGCAATATTTAATATTGAAAGTCTGTCCTTTTTTAAAATTTCTGTTCTTATTAGTAAATAAAATGATGTGTTATGTCACTTTTGAGTACTGTTTCAAGTTTTATATTTTCTTTTGCAGATATTAATGAATGTGATAATAGTACACACGGATGTGACCATACGTGCTGGAACACAGTAGGAACCTACTATTGTTTCTGTCGCTCCGGGTACACACTTGACACAGATATGAAGACTTGTAATGGTTTGTAGATTTTAAAACAGATTCTGTGTTGTTGTTTTTTCAACTTGCTATATGAAACTGTCTGACAGAAAGCTTTCTAAACAGCTACAGAAAATCAACTTACAAAACAGAACCAATCGAAAACCAAAACCCATTTTTTATCCAGTGTAATTATACTTTCTGCTCCTTTGGGATAGAGGAGTCTATTCAATATATGTTTAATACACCAGTCACACATACGGCGTGGATAGCTACGTCTAACCATGGATAAAAACGTAGTAACCCGTATCGATCCGTACCTGAGCCGTACGGCTTGGTATGAACTGATACGGATTACTACTTTGAGGTACGTCTTAGATACGTTTCAATACGGATAGATACGGATAACTACGTTTTTATCCGTGGCTAGACGTAGCTTTCCGCGCCGTATGTGTGACTGGGGTATTATCCCAAACTTGTAAGTTTCTCCAACTTTTGAACATGCACAAAAGTTTGAGCGATACGTAGCCATATAAGTGTGACTTCAGTCCAACTTGATTGAAACTGATTCATCTGCAGTTAAACGTACTAAAACGTAGTTATCCGTCCTAAAACGTACCTTGCCGTACTGATCCGTAGCTGAACGTAGTTATCCGAGGCTGCCCGTACTTAAGAGTAGTTCAACGTAGTTCAAAACAAACCCGTCCATGCGCTAGGCAAGTTGCCAGGCGCAGTAAAACGTAGTTCCACGTAGTACTTTTTCGCGTCCTGTATTTTTTGTTCACCGTTTCTCACCATGTTTCCCGTACTAAGACATATACTGCTTCGTACTTATCCGTGTCCGCACCCCCCACAGACCAATCCCATCCGCACCGTACCTCAACGCACAGACATGTCCGTATGTGTAACTGTAGCTTAATAGAATTCCACTGAAGTCGGTGCTAGATGGTACTAGGGGTGTTGTTATTTCCGTTACCTCTCAGGAACAGACTCAGTCAAACCGAGTCTGCTATTATTTCGCTTGGTCTATTCTATCTTTTGGAAGAATTTGTTTATAGATTTTATTATCAGTCAAGCAGAGTGTGCTATTAATTTACTTGTTTGCATTCTATACTTCCAAAGGATCTTCTGAAAGACTCTATTTCTGTTCTAGACAAGTGCTGATGAACTCTTGAAATGCGTATCTTTACTATTGCGTAAAATTACATGTATACTTTTTAAGTATAGACATTTTGTTGTATGTTTCTTTTAAGTTAGTACTTCTTTCGGTTTATAAATGTAACAATTTATTGGCAGATAAAAACGAATGTTTGACATCTAGGCACCGTTGTAATCATTACTGCCGCAATACAGTAGGGTCCTTCTACTGTAGCTGCCGCTCGGGATACCAGCTTGGCACGGATAAGAAAACATGTAGTGGTAGGTACTTAATAAAATAATCACCGCATTAAATAATTTCTAAAGATATTTTATAGCAAATGCAAACTCTGTTGTTATAGTAATTCTTCAGGGCGTGTTTAAAAACATATATAGGCAGCGTTTTAGTATACCAAACTTCTGCAATCAGTTGTTCTGTTCTTCTGGGCAATGGTATTTTATAGAATACATGGCATTGATAATCTTAATATGTCATGTTTACGTAACACATAGTTAATAATAGTTTGATATGATCAGTATCAGCAATGTCTAATCTTGACAGCACATGTCAGTATGTCCAATATTTAAAATTTCTGCCCATATTAGTAAACAAAATGATGTCTTTTGTCATTTTTGAGTACTGTTTCTAATTTCTTTTTGTAGATATTAATGAATGTGATAGCGGTACACATGGGTGTGACCATTCTTGCCGGAACACAGTAGGAAGCTACTATTGTTTCTGTCGCCAAGGATACACACGTGACACAGATAAGCTGACCTGTAATGGTATGTAGATTTTAAAACAGAATTTTCTGTTTAAACGGAGATACAGGTATCGGTCCTATCCCACGAAACTAGTTTATTTCCACTGTGCATGACGAAATGATATTTATATTGATATTTGACATAAATATGACCGGAAAATATGTAAAATTAAACCATTATGCGAGAGGGCAACACAAGAATAAAATTACGCCACCTTGTTCACCTTGCTATACAACAGACCGCTTTCTAAACAGATGTAGAGAATAAATTTACAAAGCAGAACCAATCAAAAACCTGTTATTAAACCGTACTTTAATAAAGTATTGTTATATTTTCTCGTCCTTTGTAATAAAGGAGTCCATTCAAAATCTGTTTGATAGAATTCCGCTTAAACCGGTGCTTGAAAGAATGGGATGTTACTATTTTCGTTACCTGTCGTGAACAGACTCAGTCAAAGCGAGTCTGCTATTTCAATGCTTGATTGCATTCTATGCTTTCAAAGGATCTTCCTTCCCAAAACGGGCTTAAACACAAACCGATCCCTTTATACATTTAGAAGCCTTGAAAATCCTTTGATCATGTCGTTAATTTGATTATGCCATAAATAAAGCAAATGTCCTAATTAAATATTTTTGAAGAATTATTCAATGAAACAATTTCTGTTTAACAAACAATAATTCGAAAACTTTATCCAACGCTCTATTAATGGTATTGGTAACCGTATGTACATTCTAATCTTTGTACATAACTAAAATACCCATGTCATATTGCAAATTTCTTCTAAAATATCTTAAAGATATAGATGAATGTGATACAAGTTACAACAGCTGCGACCAAATCTGCCAGAATACACCAGGATCGTATAATTGTTCGTGCAATCAGGGATATTTTCTAGATACAAATAACAAGACATGTAGTGGTAGGTGCTAAGTCTGATGTGTTCATACCAAATATATAGAATAAAATATGTGATGGGACCGGTAAGTACTTTACATTGTTTTGAACTGCCTAGTAATGACGAAGAAGAAATAATTCTCTAACAATAAAGCCTTATGCATGTATCTATCTCAAGCAAAACCTGTCCTTATTGAAGACATACTCATTTAAAGGAGTTACTCAACGAGGTCTCTCCGTAGGATGGCAGAAAATACTTCTATTTGTGTCCCAAATAAATTGTTTAGTTTGCATTTTATATGGACTTGGTTATGTCTTCAAAACATAAAGATGATTGTAGAACAAGTGTTACAATGGTAACCGTATTGAAATTCTAATCTTAATGCAATAGTAAAATATCCATATCATAAACATGTAACACTTTTCTTCAATAAAATCAAAAAGACATAGACGAATGTGATGCAAGCGGCAAGAAATGCGACCAAATCTGCCAGAATACAGAAGGTTCATATGTTTGCTCGTGCAATCAGGGACACTTTCTAGATACAGACAACAAAACATGTAATGGTAGGTAATAAGTTAGCAATGCTGACAAAGTAGGAATTCGCAAATAATCAAGCCTTTTGCTAAAAAAACAACATTTCTTTATTGAAGACATATTTATTCAAAAAGGCACAAATTAGTTTAGAAAATACTTGTATTTAAATAAATTTTAGAAATGTTTTGTGTTGAGTTTGGATGGTGTATGATGTAAAATTATGATTTGTGTATTAATAATTCAAAAGATGTAGACGAGTGCAAAACCAGTGATCATGAATGTGACCAAAACTGCGAAAATACACCAGGCTCATATAATTGCTCATGTGTTTCTGGGTTCTTACTTGATGCAGATAACAGAACGTGTAATGGTAAGACATGTGTATACGTGATATAACATAACGTGTGTATATGCCTTACTATGGAAAGTGAAGCGCAAAATATTATTTTGATTCAAGTTCTATGATCTTCTAGCATGCAACTGATGCTTGTTTGTACGTTAGATATTTAAATGAACTATTCATATCAAAGTAATAATCGGATTTTGTCAATAGAGGTTTACGGAAAACATTTGCTTAAACGTCTACAATTGTTTCGTAATTTGAACGAATATTATATAATGCAACATTTCTTATTGTTAGAAATCAACAAATAAGATAGAAATATTTAAATCAGATTAGAAAATTGTTGTATTAATTTTAAGATACTGATGAGTGTAATACCGGTGCACAGGAATGCGACCAAATCTGCCAGAATACGCCAGGCTCATATAACTGTTCCTGCAATCCTGGATATTTACTAGACACAGATAACAGAATGTGTGATGGTAAGAAACATGCATTTTGTCGTCTTTAGATGTTTTGTTGTATCATTATTTTCCCCCTTTCTTGTTATCTATGTGTTTCGGAGTTTACACTTTCACAAGCTGGTTATCCAAACTAGTTATTTTTTAACTTTTATAACTAGACTTTTTGGAATAATTATAGTCTTGAAACAAATAAAACTGCATGCAATGGATGGTGACTTTTAATGTATTGAATCTGGTATATGTAAGCAAATCTATCAGTTTTAAAAATAACAAATATGTTCTTCAATATTTCTCATAAAATCATGAAATCAGTTTGAGATTTGCAAACGTATATAAATATTATTGTTCGCAATACTGTCCTGATACACAGTAAAGTTGTTAAGGTAGATGATCATCAATAAGTATATAGTTGCTATATATCGATCAATATCAAATTGTCATATATGCAAATTAATCAAATAACCCACAATCAATTCTAATTCACGATAACAACAAGAAAGAAGTTAAAGTTTCTTTAGTTCGAAACTCTTCTCTTTACTATTTAATAAAAAAGATTCATTTGATGTCTACATTTCTTTCCTTTGTGATTCTTTCATTGTAGACATGAATGAATGCATCAGCAGCACACATGGATGTGTTCATACCTGTATGAACACAGTGGGCTCTTATAATTGTAACTGTCGATCAGGATTCAGTCTTAATCCGGATAGAAGGTCATGTAGCGGTGGGTGCTTACAAAAACAAAATCATTTGCATATTGGGCGCAACTGAATCCATTAATGATCGTATATATGTATAATCGCTAAATCGACATGCTTCATGCAGATCTCTTGTCTTTCGTGCAAGGACATTTTGTTGCCACTTGTAGTCGTGTGCTTTTCTCCTCTAACCATGAGTTTTCATTTTAAAACAGATTTTGGTTTTATCTTTACAGTTTTATTTTTCTTTTTTTTTTTTTTGTTTTTTTTTTTCTCTCAAGTGTTTTTAAACACATTTATTGATATAAATAGGTTTCCTGTAACACATCATAAAATGACATGTTTATATTTCAAATAAAGATTCAATCACTAATAAAGGTAATCATTATAGAGAAACCGTCAAAAACACTATTGGCCTACTCCAATGGTCTGTGTTTTTTCCACCTAATTTTAAAAACCTAGGAATCCAATAGTGTTTGAACTGCTGTCATCTGTCACGGTAATGTAATCAACTTCCACTGCCTCTTGAACTTTCAATACCTGGGGCGTATTATGGTCCTGGCCTTTCTAAGCTCTGGAACTCAGGTGAGCGAGCTAGGGCCAACATGGCCCTGTTGTATATAATTATTTTTAATGAGTACATAGAATCGATAATTCTATAACAACGGTCTTTAAAACAGTTAAGAACAATAAGGCCTGTCGAACATAATAATCTCTTTGGATATTTTCAGTATCGGCAATATTTAATATTGAAAGTCTGTCCTTTTTTTAAATTTCTGTTCTTATTAGTAAACAAAATGATGTGTTATGTCACTTTTAAGTACTGTTTCAAGTTTTATATTTTCTTTTGCAGATATTAATGAATGTGATAATAGTGACCATACAATAGATGTGACCATACGTGCTGCAGCCCTATTTTTTTCAAAACTTTAGAATGTACTTAGAAAATAAGACAAATCCAAAAAGATAGGATCTTTCGCTTGATTTTTTGCTATATTGATTTGAAAAATTTGGACCCACACAAGTTTTGACAATGGGAATCTATGGAAAAATTACAATTCTGCTGACATTTTCACGAATAGAATTTTTCTACAATATGGATCTTAATGAAACTTCTCTCGATTATAAACTAATATAGATAGATAGATAGATAGATTTATTTCTGCATAAAATGTATACAAAACATGGTAAAATAGATATCAAACATATATGTAAAAGAACATAAATGAATTGAATATAATGCCATATTGCCATGCCAACTACATTATACACAAAGGATAACACAAAAAAGGGACAAAGATGTCTCTTATTTCCATTGTGGTCCTTATAATAATAATTACAGTTTGACAAAGGAAGACATTGTTATCACAGTTAACTTTATCATGAAAGACTTGTGGAAAAACAATTACAATGTCGTATGTCATAAAAAGTATCACAATTAGGCAAATACACTTAATAAAACTATTGCCGATAATTATTGAACTTAAATGTAGTCTAAAATGAAATCACAATTGGATAAAAATACTAACATGAAATAATTGCAATAATGTTAAAACGAATATATCATTGTGCAAAAAGGTGCTTTTTGATATTGACTTTAAACTTATTATAGGACTGAATATCCCTTATATGCTGTGGTAAATTATTCCATAAGGAACAACCTTTGTACGCAAAAGATCGTACGCCAAAACTTTTAACCTTTGGAATAGAGTATCTGCTAGTATCAGCAAAATTGAAATTAGTGTTTAATTGTTTTTCTGTAGTTGTAACTCGGAATCTAGTATTGTAATTGTGAACAGAACTGGCCAAAACAAAATTTTCTTCCATATAGTAAGGAGCTGCATGGGAAGAAATTTTAAAAACATGGCAAAGTGTCTTAAAGTCAACTCTTTTGGCAACCGATAGCCATCCTAAAGAGGAAAAATGTCCTTTGTCAATATGAGACCTACAGTCTAAATCTAAAACAAATCGTATGAGTTTATTTTGTGATATTTGCAACTTGTTTCTGAGCTCTTGGGTAATTGAATAAAACCATATTGAAGAGGCATAATCAAAATGACACTGAATAAGAGAATTTACTAATAGCTTTTTAGTGTGCAAGTTGAGATAATCCTTTTTTCTGTACAAAAATTTTAGTCTAGAATTAAACTGTCTGAATATACTGTCTATAATATGCTAAAATAAAATGTATCGGTCAATGTGCTTGTTTTTAAGATATTTTCCTAAAAGAGTTTTAAATATGTAAAAACACTTGCCCTAATTAAGTATTTTCGAAATATTAGTCACTAAAAATTTTGCCGTGACAATTAGGAAACTTTGCCCAACATACTATCACAATACTCAAATGTAATGGTCATGGGTGACTTTAATCTTCACATCCACGATGACACAAATGCAGTAACAGAATTCAATAACTCTTTGTATGCCATGGGTTTGCAACAGCATGTACAATTTAGTATACACACTGGTGGTAACATTCTTGATTTGGTCCTTACGGAAGTCGTGAATAGTGTTGAAGTAGTTTCTTGTGAACAGGGTCCATATATTTCTGATCACTGTTCAGTTAAAATTGTGACAAATGTTAGAAAGGAAAATATAACCAGTGAGGTGGTGCTTTTTAGAAATTTCAAAGACATGGATACGAACACATTTTCAAATGATCTGAGAAAAATGACCATCGAAAATGTCGACTTTTTTGTTGAAGAATTTCAGACAGCAGTAGAAAGGTTTATGAACCCACACGCACCATTTATAGAAAAAACAATCATCCGTCGCGCTCCAAAACCCAGGTTCACAGAAAAACTCCTTCACCTTAAAAGAGTGGCTCGCAAATCTGAACGTTTGTGGAAGAAACATAGACAATCACATATGCATGAAGCCTTCAAAACAGCACGTAAAAACTACGAAAAAGAACTCAAACATGAGAAAAATCATCTCTGAGTGAAAAAGTTCTAAATGCAAAAGGTGACTCGAAAAAGCTTTATAGATTTGTATCTGAGACAACAGGCACTAGGTCTGAGAATCCTATGCCCTCTGAACATGACAGCACATTGGCTGAGAAATTTACAGATCATTTCATGAATAAAATCGAAAAAATTCGAGAATCGTTGAAACATTTCGATAATTTCCAACCATGCGATAAAGATATTCCTTGGTTTGATAGTTTTAAAGATCTGAGCGAGGAAGAAGTTAGAAAACTTATAAACCAACTACAGACGAAATCATGTGAACCTGATATTCTACCAACAAAAGTGCTAAAATCGTACTTAGATGAGCTGTTGCTTGTTATTACCAAATTGGTTAATTTGTCGTTGCGCGACGGCATCTTTCCAACAAAGTGGAAACAGGCAATTGTAAGACCTTTGTTGAAGAAAATGGGACTGGAACTTGAATTCGCAAACTGCAGGCCTGTTAGTAACCTATCGTTTCTGTCAAAATTAATTGAAAAAGCAGTTCTGTTCAGACTCAGTGATCATGTAAACAAACACAATCTTCTACCAAAAAACAATCTGCTTACAGGAAAAACCATTCTTGCGAATCAGCATTGTTACGTCTAGTAAATGATTTGCTGGATGCTATGGAGAAGAAAGAAGTAACGGCGCTAATTGCCATCGATCTCAGTGCCGCCTTTGATACAGTAGATCATGACATTATTGTTGATGTGTTGAAAAGCAGTATGGCTTTCGTGGAACAGCACTGAGCTAGGTTGATTCCTATCTGCGCCCCAGAAGTTGCCGTGTAAATGTCAATTCAGCCATGTCAATTCTACGCCAATTAAATTGTAGCGTCCCACAAGGGAGCTGCTTAAGACCGCGGCTATATTTGACATATGCGGGGATACTGTTTGGTGTTATTCCGCCGTCGATTTCAGTTTACGGCTTTGCGGATGACCAAACTGCTACTAAACGCTTTAAACCATCATCTCCAACAGTAGAATCCCAGGCAATACAAGAACTTGAACAATGTGCTAAAACAATCAACAACTGGATGAATGAAAATAAGCTCAAAATGAACACTTCCAAAACCGAGTTCATCATGTTTGGTAGTAGGCAACAGCTCTCTAAGTGCTCAACTGACAAAATATGCATTGTAGGTGATGAAGTGAAATCAGTGAGCTTTATTCGATATCTAGGTGCATACCTGGATGAAAACTTGAATCTAAAAGAGCATGTAAAACGAAAGTGTAGAACAGCAATGCTCAACTACTTCAGAATAAAATGTATCCGGAAATATCTTACCAAAGAGGCTACCGAAACCCTTGTGCTGTCATTGGTGATATCCCATTTAGATTATTGTAATGTCATTCTGTATGGTATTGCTCAAAGCGAAGTAAATGCAACGAATTCAGAACATGTGTGCAAAACTTGTCCTAAATCGAAGAAAATATGACAGTTCCAAGCAAGCGCTGTATGATCTTCACTGGCTACCAATCAAAGCCAGAATCACATTCTAAATGCTCACCTACATGTATAATTGTTCAGTTGGAAACTCTCCAGAATATCTTTCTGAACTTCTCATAAAACAAACACAGACAAGGAACTTCTTCAAATTCCGTTACTGGGTGTTTCGTTGTTCCTTTAAACAAGTGCAAAACGTTCAGCGACAGAAGTTTTGGTACTGTTGGACCTAAACTCTGGAATGAATTTCCTCTCGAAATAAGGAACTCAGGCACAATAGATGTTTTCAAAAAGAAGTTGAAAGCTCATTATTTTGGAAATTACTTTGGACTCTTTTAGAGAATGTGACTGTGATTTTTAAGAGATTGAAGTAACGTGAACTGGATGATTTTATTGTGTAAATACATTCTAATATGAACTATTTTATAACAAATACAAAATTGCAGTTGTTTGTAATAACTTCTGGACATGTCGCAATAACCCACTTATTCTTACTAAATAACAAACAGCTATCTTACTGTATCTTAATACTCTAATATTTTTTTAATCTTATCTGATGCCTGATCTTTTGTTTAATGCTTACTAAATAGTTTATTCACAATGATATTTATGACTCATTTATGTCATATGTCATTTAAAATGTCTTAATTTTGTCGTATTTTTATGTATTTGTAAAACGCCATTGAATATGTTTTACGCAAAAATAGGCGTTTAATCAAATAAAACAGTTTCAGTTTCAGTTTTACTACCAATTGTACTGTAAACCCTATTGGCATCCTAATCTTTATGTATCACTAAAATATTCATACCATGTAACACTTTTCTTCCATAAAATAATAATTATATAGACGAATGTGATAAAAGTGACAAGAAATGCGACAAAATCTGCCAGAATACACCAGGATCATATGGTTGTTCGCGCAATCATAGATACTTTCTAGATACGGATTACAAAACATGTAATGGTACATGTAATAAGTTTGCAATGCTGACAAAGTAGAAATTCGCAAATAATCAAGCCTTACGCATTTACAGATCTCAAACAAAACATGTATCTATTTAAGACATATTCATTTAAAGAAAAAGCAAAAAATTATTTAAGAAAGTACTTCTATTCAAATAAATTTTAGAAATTGTTTGTGTTGAGTTTGCATTGTGTCTGATTTAAAATTATGATTTGTGTATCTATTCAACGGTGTAGACGAGTGTAAAACCAGTTATCATGAATGTGACCAAAACTGCGAAAATACAACAGGCTCATATAATTGCTCATGTGTTTCCGGGTTCATACTGGATGCACATAACAGAACGTGTCATGGTTAGGACTATATAACGTGTTTATGTGCCTTACTATGGGAGTTGAAGCAAAAGATGTCATTTTGATTCATTTGTTGGGTTTAACGTTGCACCGATACAATTTCATATTGCGACTTTCATTCTTTGATGATGGAAGAAGATCCCAGGTGTTTCATCACGGACGGGCACCTGAGTAGAACTACCAACCATCCGTTAGCCAGCTGGATGGCTTCCTCACATGAAGAATTCAACGCCCCGAGTGCGATTTGAGCCCACATCGGTGAGGGGCAAGTGATTTGAAGTCAGCAACCTTAACCACTCGGCCACGGAGGCCGCCATTTTTATTCAAGTTCTACGATCTTTTTGCATGCAAAATTTATATTTGTTTATACATTTAAGGACTGTTTTTCACATTAAAGTAATAGAAATGTGAAAATTAAAACAATAATCAGATTTAACCAATATTGTTTAGGAAAAACAATTTTGTAGAGGTATAAAATTGTTTCATGATTTAAACAAATATCATATAAGACACTATTACTTCTTATTGTTAGAAATCCATGAAAAATCTAGGTAAAATGATAAATTTTAATCAGATTGTTGTTCCTTCTGTTGAGAATTGGTAAGTCACATTTGACTGAGCAACGGACCTCGAAAGCTGTTGTCATTACAAGCTGGCCAATCAAACTAACTCCGTGAGCTTAGAAATAACCTCTGACGTTAAAATTATTCTTTCCTGATTGAGGCGACTGTCTGGCTGTACGCGCTCCGCGGATTACATATTATTAAACCAGAGGATGGAAAAGTGGCTTTGTTGAAACATACCATACAATCTTATTTATGACAAAGGTTAACATACGTCGTTACCTTCGAATGCATTGTCAATATGTAAAAACAAACCCCTTTGCGACCCTCTCATTGTGCACAACAAATTCACGTATCGAATGCTCGTATGTCACATTCACGAGGTTTAGGTCAGATACTACTAAATAACAGCCTAGAATTACTTGATCAATGACCACTAAGTTTGTTGTGTGCGAGGGCGTAGACTACATTAGGATGTTAAACAGAAACAATAATAAAGCAAATATACCGTATCCCCCCGTTTAAATGCCTCCCCCCCCCCCCGTTATAAACGCCCCAACCATATATCTAGCACTAAATTAAACACTTCCGTAAAATATCAATTTTACATGTTAGAAAAAAAAACTCAAGTCCCGTAAATATCCACTATTCACTTTTAATGTCCGCTACTGTCATAGTCTGCTGTCATCTCTATAAACTTCTTAAAACGTACTCGTGACTTAAACTTGTTACTTAGTGCTAAAAGGACTTCGGACACTATCATATGCTTCTAGCCTACATTTGGAATGCAAAATTCTCATTAAGTATTAAAACAATACCCAAGTCGTTTCGAATCACATATAAAGCAATATGTCAGTTAACTTATTACAGCAGAAACTGGTTTGTATCTGTTCTTATCAAGATGTTTTTCTTATTTAATCTAGGCCAGGGTATATTTTTTTGAAAAAATAAAATGTTTCATTTCAGTAAAAATATAATGTCATCACTTTACGGAAGTTTCAAATATATGGATTCCAACTGAAAAAAGGTGACAGAATATGTTAATTTAAGGAAAAAATAACATATTAGGATTAAAATCCTAGAAAAAATAAAGAAAGAGAACGATATTTTTGCAAACAACCTGTACTTGATTTAAACTTACTTTACGTTCTTATCTATACACTGTTCGTAATGTAAAGTTATTGATGCATTACTTATGTAAATAGGAATGCTACAGATATACATGTATAAGTTACCGGTCAGTTTTATTACAGTGGTTCAGTTTATTATTTAAGTACATGTACGTGTAGGTTACTAACCGAGTAGGAGGTGTTCATAAATTGAAAATACCCGCGCTCGTGCGAATCGTGACACCGAAAGCGCGTAGTGTTACCGCACGAGTATTTTCAATTCATGAACACCGATCTAAGAGGTAAGTAACTGACTTACACAACGTCATATTAATTTGTAAGTTTCTATAACTTATTTATTAATAAGTCTTTCCTTCCCCCAGTCAGAAAAAAATGATTGTGGGAATTTCTCTAACTTAAGCCGGTAAATTGTTATACGTAAATCTTGTAAAATACATTTAACCATGACTTTAATTCTGCACTGACATGAATTCTTTCAATAATTCTCACAATAGGTCTCCTGCTGGTTGTAGGTACCAAATTATTTGGACATATGATGAGTTTTTTTTATATTTCATTTATTTTCCAATCAGTTATCATGGCAACCAGAATTTTGCATGAACATATTCTTTTAGCACTTTTCACAGAAGGTCTCTAGCTGATCCTTTTTGTCAAATTTCTTTGAAATCTGGTAAGTGGTAGAATTTTTAATGAATTATTAAAGTATTGTTGGTAACCATGGCAACCAGAATTCTGCATGAACTTCACAGTAGTTGATAATGATTCACCTGATAATCATCTGTGCCAAATTATTTCTAAATCTGGTCAGTGGTTGTTTTTTTTTTATGAATTTTCTTTGACTTTGCTACATCAAATGCAGTAAGTCTATAAATTCATACAACGTGGCCCATAATCGAACTTGATTGAGATCTGATGACCATAAAAATGATAAAGTAATATGTACACTTGATGTGGCTTGCTTTCAAAAGTTAAATATGGCAATTTTGCCTTATCAGGGACAATAACTCTAGAAGTTATATCCGATTTCGGCCACATTTGAACTTGACACCATAAAAAGTACATCAAAGTTTTAATAGGATTGCTTTAGAAATGAATGAGCTAGAGTGTAAACAACGTAAAATTTGGCAATTTTTGCAATATCAGGGGCAAACATTCTCAAAGTACTGGTCCGATCTGCGTCACAATCGAACTTGGCAAAGTTCCTAAAGCCATACAAATTATCGTAAAGTTCGGTACGGAAGCGCTTGAGTGTAAACAAAGTCAAATATGGCAATTTTGCCTCTTCAGGGGCAATAACTCTGGAAGTACTAATCTGATCTGGGTCACAATCAAAGCTGGTCGAGCTTTTATGGCCAAACACATTATGTTAAAATTCGGTTAGGATTGCTTTCGAAATGACAGGGCTAGAGTGTAAACAAGGTCAAATGTTGACGCACGATGCAACGGACATGTGCACTATGCGATCACAAATGATTGTAATGATTATCTTCTTCTCCTCCTAATTATTATTATAATAATGATTATTATTATTATTACTAATAATACTTGATGCCACATTGTATTTTGTAACAGTATATAATAAATACATGTGTAAAGATTTTCACACGATGAGTGAGTAAGTTAGGTTTTAAGGCGAACCGACACAAAAAGATCATATGTTGCACACGATGACAAATGTTTGTAAGCCTAAGGCGAGGTACATTTATGCTATGTTTATTTCTCCCTGTTTAGTCTGATTTCGAGTATTCAAGCTTATGGTAGGGAAAAATGTCGATCGTAACTCAAAGGTCAAAATATACAATATATAAAAAGAATTTAAGTATACAGTCAAACTTGTGCTAGCGACCACCCGTGAATAGCGACCACCTGTCGACACTGACCGGTCTCTGGTCCCACCATAAAAAAATGCTCATAAAAAGGCCGTGAATAGCGACCACCTGGCGACCGCGACCAGCTACCGACCAAATTGATTCCAAAGGGTCATATTTGCCCCCCCCCCCCCCCCCCAATAACGACCAAGCTGGACCGTTCTGGCTTGAAAATATTTGAAATCCGCCGAATTTTCATGACTTTCGCCTTATAGCAAGCATAATAATTACTGCTTGATTGAAAATTTGCAAGTTTGCACCGGCCGAATTAATACATAGAACATAAAGAATGCAAGAAGCTGTAAAATACTTTTTATCAGCATGATAATGGCTAACTGAGAAGTGACCCCCCCCCCCCCTCCCCCCGAATAAAGACCACCTGTGAACAAAGACCACTTTTGCTTGTTCCGAAGAGTGGTCTTTGTTCACAAGTTTGACTGTACATTAAATTATGTTTTGTAAATGTTATTTGACACAGATACTTCTAAAATGGCATTAAAAAAAACATTACTGTTTGAACTCGTCTAATATCTTTTTCACGTGCTCAGGTATGGTATGATACCTGTGCACGTGCGCAGGTATGGTTTGTAGGTATTCTTTTGGTTACTAACCCGCGGAGAACAAAAGAACAGTTGTGTAAATGTTTGTATACCTTTGTTATAAGTGATGGCAGGTATGTTTGTGTTGTATAACTTTAATACTAAGAAAAGGGAGTCATCTTATCAAGGCCGTTGGGTGGGTTCTCGCTGGGGATAAGTACCAGTGGCACAGACAATATTTGAATTAAACATGTAATAAAAATCTATCCGAAATGACAGTTCTTTGTGGGGCTTGCCTAAGGAAGCTTTATCGGAAAAAGTTAAAAGGATGAGTCTGACTCCAACCCTGCTAAAGATAACGTTGTGCAAATCAGGGCTGAAGCTGTGGGCAAAACACATTCGAAATGTGTCATGTGTAGGGCTAAAGTAGAAGAAGGTCGCTGCATAAAAATTCCACTTGAAACTCGACTGGACCTTTTAGTTAGTTTTCGAGTCCAGCCGTATTTGTGTATGCCATTTGCATGGAAAGCGACTTGACACATCACTTTCATGGCATCACACTGAATGTGAAACCATCACTGATACGACTGCCAAGAAACTACTGTTCTTGACCTATGCATCACAGGCATATCAATGCCAAGCGTTATTTCTATTTGATAGACTATAGTCAGGATCAGATTAACTGCTGTGCACATATTGCCTCTTTGTTGTGGTGTTTAGGCCTAGTCCACCACAAAGAAAAATCTTTAATTCAGTTTTCACAAAAGGAAGAACATGAAGTAATGAATGCGTGTGACAATTAGTATGTGTCTAAAAGAAATAAATATAAAAAAAAAGATGAAAAAAAAAATGAAAAATATATATAAAAAAAAAATGCAAACAATAATAATAATAAATTGAATACGAATTCTTCCTCATCGCTAGTGGCGTGTACGTCGCGAGGAGGGCATGCAGAAGATTGTCTGGTGCTTTGCTAGT
This sequence comes from Mercenaria mercenaria, assembly GCF_021730395.1. Classification (NCBI taxonomy): domain Eukaryota; kingdom Metazoa; phylum Mollusca; class Bivalvia; order Venerida; family Veneridae; genus Mercenaria; species Mercenaria mercenaria. The sequence goes on along the minus strand of NC_069362.1, from coordinate 12,103,613 downwards.
ATTTTACAGCACACATTTGCCAATCTACTGCAACAAACAACAAGGATATGACAATGAAAATTTGACCCAACGAATAATAATGAATTCACAGTATTTGCTTCTCTCGCTACTATACATGTATAACATACCTATGTGTACGCTTTGCAAACATTTGTATGTTATCTGAGTTACAAACAGATGTAAAAATATGTGACTATCAAGTTATTTAAAATGAATATAAAAAGTATTGGTTAGTTTACATTTGGGAACACCCTGTAGTTATATTTTTCTCTTAAAAGTAGTGTTCCCTCCACTTGCATCAACACAATAGTCACAGAAAATGTGTATAATTAATATCTACCTATGCTGGCCAAATATGGTTTTGATGCACGGGGGGGAGGGGGGGGGGACAATGTTGTATAAAGAAAAATAGCTTTTGTATGTATATAACAGGGTACATAATTCTATTTAGAGCAAAAAATCACCGTTTTATGAAACAAATAAAATATTGAAAATTTGACTTTAAGAAATAATCTCAAATATGTATTTTGATGGTATTTGTAATTAAATATTTATTTTTAATGGTTTATTTGTCACTCTCATGGAGTAGGCAGATTCGTATAGAAAGTGTCCGAAGTCCTTCTACACGCGTGTACGATTTTCCAATTACACGTGGACATGGACTGAGTTTAAATCGGGTCCATGTGTACAGCCAGTGTTTCTGTATTGCCGTATTTACTCAACTGAATTGTTGTAACGGATTTACTTTGTTGTTGGACATAACAACTTATGTTAGTGTAAATACTGTGGAAATAGCGGACTTTCATTTTTAGGCAATAAAAAACAACATAGTTCTTTTTCAAAATTAATTTTTAGGGTTTTTTTTGTATTTTGGTGCAGAAATAAACGCCCCCTTGGTGCAACATGTAACGCCCCCGTGGGCGCTTAAACGGGTGGGGGGGGGGGGATACGGAATGTCAATAAGGTAGAATGGTCTTGTCCTTGCGTCCAATCCAAGGGTTCCATACACTGATGTCATTATGACCAATATTTAAAACATACATTGCAACCAAAAATATTTAAGACCATTACATATTTATTTAGATGTGCCCTAGAAGGAACTTTTGCTATGCTTTAACTTGTAATATTGTTGTTTTTATTTGAAGATACTGATGAGTGTAATACTGGTGAGCATGAATGCGACCAAATCTGCCAGAATACACCGGGATCATATAACTGTTCCTGCAATTCTGGATATTTACTAGACACAGATAACAAAACTTGTGATGGTAAGAAACTGGCATTTTGTCATCTTCACATGCTTTGTTGTATCAGTACTCGTATTTGTATTAGTATCTTGTAATCAGTGTCCTTTTCTGAAATTACACTTATTCATACTAGTTATTTTTTCTTACTGTTGCATGCACAGTAATTATAGTCTTGATACAAATAAAAGTTCATGTCATGTAATGGATGTTGATTTTGTATTTATTGAACCTAATATACGTAGGAAAATCCTTCAGTCAAATAAAACATATATAAGGACTGTCGTTCAGGATAAAGTTTTGACACAAAGCAAAGTTTTTAGGTAGATGATCATCAATACAGAATATAGATGCTATGTATCAATTAAAGGTCCACTGCTAACACCCGAACGAGTATTATAGGAACACCAGAGTTTGTAGCTGAGACTTCATATTTACTGAAAATATGACCCACTGCATCGGATCTGACCAAATAGTCACGAATATGTTCAAGAATAATCAACAAATAAACAAAAACCTTTTGCCTATTTCAAACCGAAAGTATGTTTTCCGACTGCTTACGAACCCGTCGCGCATCTTCGGATTTTTTCGAAAGAATGCTCCAAAACGAGGCTATAATTTATAAATAGATACAAAATATATGCCCCAACGATAACGTGATGTTTACAAACATAGCATAGGGAATTCAACATTTTTGTAATTCACAAAAACTTCATGAATATCATTCTTATAATACAGGTACATGTAATATACAGCTATGCTACAAGTTTTCGGGTGGACAGTTTAGGCCCTTCCCGAGTAAATGTGATTTCACAACTTCATCTGTAAACTTATTCAGTCAATCTCTTTTCAGCAAAGTTTTAAGAATATAGATGAAAAACTATGTACACTGTAGAAACAAAATGTAATTGAAATTTACCAAAATACACTGATTAATGTACATATTGCTACATTAATTCAATAAAATTTTAGACATTAAACACATTGTTTTGGCCTAATATGTCACTGTCAATTTGAAACTAAAATCTTGTATATCTCATATTTTTCATGCAAATCATGTATAATTACCATCATGGAAATACAAAAGAATACAGTTATTTTGTTGCGCGTCTTTAAAAGGATATTCGTTTGAATTAATTTTAAAATCACGTGATCCCGAAGAATTTCCGACCGATTACGGAAAAGCGATAAATACGAAAGTAGAACAAAATGACCACCCATGTCAGTCTAAGAAAATACAGAAAAAAACATTGGTTTCGCTGCACATGTTTTGACTTCAAGGGAATATTGCACGGCTATCGTAATGTTTAGTAGTACATTTCAAAATGTGTAGTCTTTTTTAAGATTGATAGGTTTTTTATTTGTCTTTATTTGGCACCTTTAATTTCAAACTGATGTTTATGCAGATCATTCAAGAATAAAATAGAAAAAGTGGAAATTCAACAGGTCGCTAAGCACGACAAAAGGCTCGGTTTGATTGAGCCTGTTCATGGACGGTAGTGGAAATGCATGCTACCTTCCACGCCCTCTAGCCACGGGTTGAGCAGAACTGAACATTTACACATGCTACAAGTACAAAAACAATTTAGAGACATGTGCAGATGTGTTCATATACGATGGTGCACATGGAACCTTCAATGATACACTTGCGTGTAATTCCATGAAAGGTGGCGTATGGTTCCCGGTTAAAATAATGTGGTTGCCCTAAACGATAAAACAATGGGCAGAACTAAACAAACTGGAATTTGAAAAGGAGAGCCTTTATATTACAGAAACTGCCAAAAGACAAAATTACAAGCAGGCACCATATCCAAGGGGTGATTGTACAATACCCAAAGCTATGAAAGCGGGGGTATTGGAACAACCCAGGCCGAAATGCTCAAGCTGAAACACTAAACAGTACCAATAACACGACATAAAAGCCGTGTTGAACGATCTGAAAAGATCGAAATATAACAGCCCTGATTGAATGTACTGGTACATTTTACGATCGCCACACGGCACAATCAACGCTGTTGTGATAATACAATAGAACAGAAATATCTTTAAAAAAGATGGTCGGCGTGATGTAACTGAAGCACAAGTTATATATGGACAGAAACCTGTATTTTAATCTTTTGGCAATGTTGAAAGGGGCCTCTGTGAAGTTTTGTATAAATGAGGACAGTAGTTCTGAAGAAGACTGTGTTTAGAAATTGTGGAGGGACACACGACTGACACCAAACAATCACAAAAGCTCACTTTGAGCCTTCGGTGCTTAAAATATGGTAACAGTAAGCAAACAATATTGAAATACGTTCTATACTTTATTTCTGGAATTGTTGGAAGCAACATGAACCCTTACCCTACTTTAGCTTATTATCAAATTTGTCTATCATTCAGAATATGTACAGTACTGTTTTCACCGGAAAGATTAATTTAAAATTTAGAGTCTAAAATTTAACAGTATCGGACATGTTGTTGCAGGTTAGTAATGATTTGCACTGGTTAGAAATTGTTGCTGTAATGCAGGGTAAGAGTTAATGACTGTATAAAACAAATAACCTTTTTGTAAAAACAAAACTTAAGGAAAGGAAACTTAACAAAACAGAAATAACTTAACAAGAAAACAAAACAGAAATATGTCCGGATGAGCAGATGAATATTTGGTTACGCACACCTGTTCAAGTGGTACGCATACAACCCGATGGTGCTGTACTTATAGAGGTTATAGATGACGAACGCGTTGCCATTTCACTCAGTGTCACACATGACTCAGAGTGAAGCATTTTCAGCCTTTCCTCCAATCAGCGCCACTCTTACAAAATCTCTCATTATGGCTGAAAATACCGAGAATACCTTACCAAGCAATCAGATTGGTACATTATTCAGGCGGCATAAGGTCATACGAGGTCATAAAATCGTGCTTAATACGGCACGCCGAAAAAGTTGAAACTCCATAGGTCGCTCAACACGACAAAAATTAAAATGTTGCAGGCTTGGTTTGATTGAGCCTATTCAAAAACGGTAGTGGAAATGCGTGCTACCGTCACGGGTTGAGCAGAACTCAACATTTACACAAGTACAAAAACAATTTAGACATCCGCAGATGTGTTCAAACGGCGGTGCACATGGAAGAACAATGTTGTCTGCTCAGGATTTATGTTTATAGCTTTTCGAAAATAAATCCTGCAATACACCCTTATTTAAAGAAATAGAATTGTCCAAACTGGAAGTCGGAAGATCCCAAGGTAAAACTCTAGGTATAAATGGGTTAACGCTGTTTTTCAACAGTATTTCAGTTATTTAACGGCGGGCAGTTAAGCTAAGCAGTGTTCCTCTCCTCGATTCTGTACCAGTACAAACCTGTTTTCCGCAAATAACTGCCAACTTCCCCATATGAATGAGAGGTGGAGGACGAATGATATCAGACACAATGTATTTTATCAAATCGTCATGGTGAACATGCGTCACGCCTGGGGTTCGAACTCACAACCCCGGGATCCGTAGATCTGCGTTCTCCGATTACACCAAGAAATAAATTGAATTAGGTTCAGTTCGATAATTTCTCCTCATTTCTAACAAAAAGGGTAATTTGATAACTGAACCTCTTCTTTTTAATGCATTTAACCTATTCTATGCAATCTTTCTTTGTAGATATAAATGAATGCATCGGAAGCAAACATGGATGTGAACACTCCTGTATAAACACAATAGGCTCTTACTTTTGTAACTGTCGATTAGGCTACCTTCTTGATTCAGATGAAAAATCATGTAATGGTGGGTGTTTACTTAAACAAAATGTTATTGTTAAGCATCTGCATGTTGAATGCGAAAGGACATGTTTTATGAGTGAGGTTAGGTGCCTACCATATTTTAGGCTGCCAACCTTCCCGGAGCGGTGCCCCACAGTGCTTTTTTTCCTCTGTGTGTGTGTGTGTGTGCGTGTGCGCGTGTGTGTGTGTCCCTGTTGAATATTCATCATTGCTTATTACCACTTTCCCCAACAACCCCCACCCTTTTCTCTATCTTTATCCATTTTTGTATTTTGCATACAATTTAAATGTACTTGTTGGATTTTTGAAGCAAACCGTCTGCTATATTTTACCGTTACAGTTTCTTTTTGTTGAGGACTTTTTGTTCATGCATGGCAATGGACTGTGTTTGGGGTACTCTGTGCTTCCAGGATATCTAGCTTTACCGTTTATTTTTTGTAAATATGTAAATTGTTATTTTAAAAAGTTCTATATTAACACATAGTACTAGGGCATGTTTATATAGTAAATCACGATAACTTTATATAATGTCTTTTTCACAAGTTTATGTACGTTCCATAATAAATTCATTGCAAGAAAGATAGGAATGTTTTATAACACACCACGGATGTGATAATTCCTGTCGCAATACGGAATGATACTACTATTGCAGCTGCTTCTTGAGATTTGAGCTTGACACGGACAAGAACACATGTAGTGGCAAATACCACCTGACCTATTCACTATTCAGTGTTCAAATTGTTGTCATGTATATATTACACAAATTACCAATTATTATTAAACAATTATCTTAAACTTTTATATAGAAACCAGATGTTTAATGCAGCACTAAATCATTGTTAGATATTTTTTCATTGTCAGCTATCTTTGACTCTGACAGGCTTAATCTATCCAATATTTCAAATATTATGTTTTGGTTTGGTTTTATGTCCAAATAATTGTAAGCTAAAGTAACGTTGTCTTAGGTCATTGTTTAGTACACACTATTCCATTTTTTGTCTCTTCTGTTGCAGACATAAATGAATGCGCGACCAGTACACATGAGTGTGAGCATTCTTGCCAAAATACAGTCGGTTCGTTCTATTGTTACTGTCGTTTAGGATACACACTTGGAACCGATAGAAAGGGTTGTAATGGTAGGTAGTTGAATTATGACATAAAGCATTTTTATCTGAATATTATATACACTGATTAGTCATTGTTACTTATAACGCTTAACCGTAAGTCATTTAGTAGAAAGAAACATACGGGAGGTTTTTTTTCACCCCAGTTATAATAGCCACCATGTGTCACTATGCAGTAGATGATAACTTGTCCAAACGACAATCTGACATTTTTATCATTTATATTATATGCATTAGCTTATGAGAAAAGAACAAGGAAAATTAAATGTTTGATACCTTTTATACCTACAGATACCTTTTATACCTACATGTCTATCTTTCTAAAGAACGCAGGTCAGGACCTGTCTAAACTGATTATATACTGCTAAAGTAAGTAACAACGCTCAGTTAGTTGGTCATAGAAATATATGCCAAATAACCATAGATATATTTGATGAATGCATTATTGTTATTCAAATCTGGTTTTAGATGTTAATGAATGTGAACATAACCTTGGTGGATGTGATCACATATGCATGAATGTAGACGGGTCGTACTCTTGCACCTGTGATGAAGGTTTCATGTTGCATCATGACGGATATTTGTGTCAGGATGTGAACGAATGTGAAGCTTACAATGGAAGATGTGAGCAGCAGTGCCTTAACACAGTTGGATCATTTTTCTGCAACTGTACTGAAGGCTTTGCTATACATATTGACAATTATACTTGTGGTGATATCGATGAATGTAAAATCAACAACGGAGGATGTGAACAAATTTGCATAAATGAAATTGGGTCCTTCACTTGTAACTGTACGGAAGGTTTCCTTCTACAGATTGACAGTTGCTCATGCCGTGACCTAGATGAATGCATAATCGATAATGGGAGATGTGAACAACTTTGCAGTAATGATGTTGGGTCGTACTCTTGCAATTGTACGGAAGGCTTCATTTTAAGTGAAGATAATTACTCATGTTTGGATGTGAATGAATGTGAAATGCATAATGGAATATGTGAACAAATGTGTACGAACGAAATTGGGTCCTTCTTTTGCAATTGTACCGAAGGTTTCATTTTAAGTGACGACATTTACTCATGCCTTGACGTGAATGAATGCGAAAACAACAGCGAATCTCGCTGTGAACAAATTTGTACAAACGACATTGGGTCATACTTCTGCAACTGTTCAGAGGGATTTCTTCTACAAAATGACAATATTTCATGTATCGATGTAAATGAATGCGAAACGCACAATGGAGGCTGTGAACAACTTTGCACAAATGAGGTTGGTACATACTTTTGTAAGTGTTCCAGAGGCTTTCTTCTACAAAATGACAATATTTCATGCATTGATATAGATGAATGTGAAACTTACAATGGCGGTTGCGAACAAATTTGCACCAATGAAGATGGTTCCTATTTTTGCAGCTGTTCCGAAGGATTTCTTCTGCAAAATAACAGTATGTCATGCATTGACATAGATGAATGCAAAACTAACAATGGCGGATGTGAACAGCTTTGCACAAACGAAGTTGGGTCCTATTTTTGTAAATTGTTCCGAAGGCTTCTTCTGCAAAATAACATATTCATGGCATGACATAATGAATGCGAAACTAACAATGGAGATGTGAACAGCTTTGCACCAACGAAGTTGGGTCCTATTTTGTAATTGTTCCAGAGGCTTCCCTTTTGCAAATGACAATATTTCATGTGTAGACGAATGTTAATAATCGAATACAATGGGAGCTGTGAACAATTTGCACAATGCGTTGGGTCCTACTTTGCAACTGTCCAGAGGTTTCTTCTGCAAGTGACAGTATTTCGTGTACTGATGGTAGACGAATGTGAAATGACAATGGCGGATGTGAACAATTTGCACAATGAAGTTGGGTCCTTTCTTTGCAATGTTCGAGGCTTTCTTTGCAAGATGACAGTATTCATGTCCGAGGTAAACGAATGAAAAGGCCATAGGCTGTGAACAACTTTGCACCAATGAATTGGTCCTTTTATTGCTAATGTTCGAAAGGATTTATTTCTGCAAAATGACAGTTTCATGTGGATGTAAAGAATGCAAAGATTGGCTGTGAACAACTTTGCACAATGAAATGGTTACTTTTGCATGTTCAGAGGATTACTACAAATGATAGCATTCATGCTTGGATGTGTGAATGCGCATTGAATAATGGAGGATGTCAACAACACTGTACTAATGCAGATGGGCTTCTTTGTAGCTGTTCAATGGCTTCCTTTTACAAAATGACAGCATTTGTGCATGATGTGAATGAGTGTGAAACGCACAATGGAGGCTGTGAACAACTTTGCACAAATGAGAATGGGTTCTATTTATGCAGCTGTTTCGAAGGCTTTCTTCTGCAAAATAACAGTATTTCATGCATTGACATAGATGAATGCAAAACTAACAATGGCGGATGTGAACAAATTTGCACGAATGAACTTGGGTCCTATTTTTGCAACTGTTCCGAAGGATTTCTTCTGCATAATGACGATATTTCATGCGCCGATGTTAATGAATGCGAAACGTACAATGGAGGATGTGAACAGCTTTGCACAAACGAAGTTGGGTCCTATATTTGCAACTGTTCCGAAGGCTTTCTTCTGCAAAATGACAATATTTCATGCGTCGATTTTAATGAATGCGAAACGTACAATGGAAGCTGTGAACAGCTTTGCACCAACGAACCTGGGTCCTACTTTTGTAACTGTTCCAGAGGCTTTCTTCTGCAAACTGACAATATTTCGTGCATTGATGTAGACGAATGTGAAACTAACAATGGCGGCTGTGAACAAATTTGCACAAATGAGGTTGGCTCCTACTCTTGCAACTGTTCCAGAGGGTTCATTTTGCAAGATGACAGTATTTCATGCATTGAGGTAGACGAATGTGAAATGAACAATGGAGGCTGTGAACAACTTTGCACCAATGATGTTGGGTCCTTTTATTGTAATTGTTCTGAAGGCTTTCTTCTGCAAAATGACAGTACTTCATGTGCCGATGTAAATGAATGCAAAACGCCCTATTCAGGCTGTGAACAACTTTGCACCAATGAAATTGGTTCCTACTTTTGCAACTGTTCCAGAGGATTTATACTACAAAATGATAGCATTTCATGCTTGGATGTTGATGAATGCGCATTGAATAATGGAGGATGTCAACAACACTGTACTAATGCAGATGGAGCTTACTTTTGTAGCTGTTCTAATGGCTTCCTTTTACAAAATGACAGCATTTCGTGCATTGATGTGAATGAGTGTGAAACGCACAATGGAGGCTGTGAACAACTTTGCACAAATGAGAATGGGTTCTATTTATGCAGCTGTTTCGAAGGCTTTCTTCTGCAAAATAACAGTATTTCATGCATTGACATAGATGAATGCAAAACTAACAATGGCGGATGTGAACATATTTGCACGAATGAACTTGGGTCCTATTTTTGCATCTGTTTCGAGGGCTTTCTTCTGCATAATGACGATATTTCATGCGCCGATGTTAATGAATGCGAAACGTACAATGCAGGCTGCGAACAGCTTTGCACAAATGAACTTGGTTCCTACTTTTGTAATTGTTCCAGAGGCTTTCTTCTGCAAAATGACAATATTTCATGCATTGATGTAGACGAGTGTGAAACTAACAATGGCGGCTGTGAACAAATTTGCACAAATAAAGTTGGATCCTTTTTTTGTAATTGTTCTGAAGGCTTTCTTCTGCAAAATGACAGTACTTCATGTGCCGACGTTAATGAATGCGAAACAGATTATGCAGGCTGTGAACAACTTTGCACCAATGAAGTTGGTTCCTACTTTTGTAACTGTTCCAGAGGATTTATTCTGCAAAATGACAGTATTTCGTGCGTAGATTTAGATGAATGTGCATGGATTAATGGAGGATGCCAACAATTTTGTACTAATACAAATGGAGCTTACTTTTGCAGCTGTTTCGATGGCTTCCTTTTACAAAATGACAGCTTTTCATGCATTGATGTGAATGAGTGTAAAACTGACAACGGGAGGTGTGAACAAATTTGCATTAATGAAATAGGAAGTTTCGCATGTGACTGCAATAATGGGTTTGTCGTACACAGCGACACATATTCATGCGTAGACGTGAATGAATGTGAAACTGACAATGGGGGATGTGAGCAGAATTGCACAAACAAAATTGGTTCATTTTCATGCAGTTGCGTTGAAGGCTTCTATCTCTTGTATGACGGTGTTTCATGTTCCGATGTAAATGAATGTAACGACAATAATGGAGGATGTGAACAACTTTGTATCAATGAGTTTGGCTCATTTTCTTGTACTTGTGGTAAAGGTTTCCAACTGCAGAATGATAGTTTTTCGTGCATCGATGTAAACGAATGCAGTATGGATAATGAAGCATGTGATCAAATATGTGTTAACGAAGCAGGTTCTTTCTCTTGTAAATGTAGAAAGGGGTTTACTTTACACAACAACAAACATGCATGCATAGACGTGAATGAATGTGAAATTAACAATGGGGGATGTGATCAAATTTGCACGAACACAATGGGTTCATTTTCATGCAGCTGCATCGACGGTTTTTCTCTACAGAACAATAGTGTATCATGTATTGATATGGATGAGTGCAATGTTAAAAATGGCGGATGTGACCAGTTGTGCGTTAACGAGATAGGGTCATTTTCTTGTAACTGTAGTGATGGATATCTTCGAAATAGCGATAGTGGGTATTGTATTGATATAAATGAATGTGCAAGCAACATTGGAGAATGTGAACAACTTTGCGTTAACAATATAGGATCATTTTTCTGCAACTGCACTACAGGCTTCCGTTTACAAAGCGACAATGTTTCATGTTTTGATGTAAATGAATGCGAAAACGGAAATGGTGGATGCCAACACATATGTGAAAACCTAAAGGGGTCTTACAGATGCAGTTGTGAGAAAGGTTACTTGCTGAATGATGACCAAATATCATGTAATAGTAAGTTAGGCATTTTTGACATGGTATATTTATTATATGTATATCATACGTGCCTGGAATCTTATTAGTGCTAAATGACTAAGAGCCTTTCGTGATAGTATCGATTTGCTGTCCGACATAAAACTTCATCTGTAGTATGTTTTTTTTCAGTTAGCAAATGCATATCTTATATAGTAAGAAAATTAATACTGTGAAATCATTAATATTCGTGGGGGACAAATTTTCGTGGATTTCGTGGTAGGGTCAATCCACGAAATTTAATCCCAACGAACAAGTAAAATTCCCATTCATTTTATGTTCAAAAGTTGAAATCCACGAATTCATATCCCCACGAAATTACTGTTTTGACCAAAACCACGAAATTTCATGCCCACGAAATTAGATGATTTTACAGTATTCTCGTTGTTCGGTAATATTTAACAATAATTCTACATGCCTGAATTCATTTCCCGGCGTTGGATGAATCAATTGTCAAAGAATATTTTAACCGACTTAAATTACCCAGTGTCGAAATAAACTACATTAAATTTGCGAAAAGTCGATCCTAATTTGATAAGAAGAACCATCCAGTAAAGGCATTTAACGATATTATAACAATTTATTCCTACTTTTTTATTTTTGTGTAGCGTGTTTTATATAATTTGATACATATACATATATAATACAAAACTAAATATAAATTTATTGTTTTAAAGACAATGCTGCTTTGAACTCATCACTGATCTTCATTTTCAAAGAAACGAAAAATGAAACTTTGCAGAAGGCTGCCACAAAGGACCAAATTTCAAAACAAGTCGAGTTCCTTGTAAGTATTTTATGATTTGATTTGATTACGATTACAACGTTATAGAATATCTCGACAATGATTTTAAACAAAAATAAAACCCGACAAATTTCTAAAGAGTAAAACCAAAGTCTACTCTGCTTATGTACCAGGTATATTCAGCAGTCACAGGAAATAAGTCAAGAGCGGCAAAAAATTACAAAAGTATCTATTAAATATATATTGTGTCATTGTCTTTGTACACGTTTCCCTCGCATTACTCTTAAAGGTCCAATACTAAGGAAAGTGAACATTTTAATTTCTTTTAAAAAGCACAGAAACTATTTCATTTTATTGGAAAATGAAAGTTGGTATGTAGAAATTCGAAATAAATCGCAGTATATGTACAATTATTTTTCTATGAAGTATGAAGAAAGTTAAAAAGACCTGGGGGGTCGTTCTGTCGATTCATTGAAATTTCAACATAATACACATACATTTCTTTGAGTTCCAAAGACCTTCTGTAAATTTTGACCTGCCAATCTTCATTATTTAGTGTCTTGCAGAAGTCTATGCACTGGCTATGAAAAAAATTGCCAACTCACTTTCCCTTAGTAATGGACCTTTAATAATGCTTTATTTTCTCTTTTAGCTTGAGACATATTTCAAATATTTAACAGGAGATCAAGTTTCTGTTAGTGCTCTTCAAATAAGGTAACTTTTTTCAATGTTTTCTTTAGCTGTGAGACTCAGTGTCGTAACTATGTCTGTCCTTGTGTGGTCATCGACTCCATTCAATATGTCTTTATAATACGTTGAGCTTAACCGGTGTAAGTGTGAGAGGGGTGTTGCACATTTCTTTACCTCTCTTGAACAGACCCGATCAACTGACTATGCTATTTACTTTCTTTCTTGTGCTTATGCTTCTAAAGGATATTTTTATACTTTGATTTACATTTCAGATACAACTGCGTTTGTGCTACATCAAATGACTTACACACATAAAAATTGCAATTGTAACAAACTTGACAATACTCACAGTGTAAGATTTGTTTTAGTGCTATTTAACCCTTATCCTGCTGTACACGATTAATTCTGCCTTTGCGACCAGTGTAGATCATGATTAGTCTGCACATCCGGGTAGTCTGATCAAGATCTGCACAGTTCACCATTCAGTCAGTATCTTTTGTGGTATTTAGGTAAGCACCCCTTCTAACAGTTAATGGTACTGTCCAAATTGAAAGATGGATAAGTTTATTAGAAACATTTAGCAGGGTAAGGGTTAAACATCAAATTGTCTAAAAGCATAACAAGTTTGACATGAAAATGATTGATATCCTTATCTGGATAGGGAAACGAACATGGCGACTTATCAAACTGACGGATTTGGAATCGTAGCAGAATACACTCTAAATTATGATAAAAAGACGAATAATGGAAATGTTAAAGACGAAATTGTTCGTGGACTGTTAGACCTAACTGAGTGGACTACTATGAACTACGGTGGAAACTCTGTTTTGGTGAAATTAGGTTAATGTACAAAGCTTTCAATGATAATTTTTAAACAGTCAATTATTTAAACATTTTTGTAATTCAAGTACTAGTAGTAATGTATTTTTCTATTTTATTTTTATCGATTAATCATAAACAATGGGGCGTGTAATTATAAGAACATTTTGTCTGGAAAATGTTAAAAATTAATAAATAAATTTTTCCTTCTTTGAGACTCCTGTCTAGAAATCAGATGTTATAGTTTTTGGAGTTGTGAATATTCATGATGCTCAGTAAATGTTTCCCTTGCGTATTTTTCTCTAAACAGTTTCTAGAATTATAAAGATAATCAAAAATGAGTTACAGGTGTATCTAATTCTGTTTGTTTCCATACATCTCTGTTGGAGCTTACTGGATAATGTCGGTATTAAATCAATGCCAAAGAATGTGGTTTCTCTTTTAATCAGATTTTTTAAAGAAAACCTCTTTTAAATTATAAATATTATGGAAATCAATGTGTATCAAGATATTCTAATATGAAAAAATAATGTGTCTCATAGTTTAATCGTTTTTAGCTATATGTACCTACAATGTAAGTGTTAGGTAAAATTTTCTAGAATATCTTTAAAACCTTAATGCGTAGATGTAATCAAACTTTTATTCCTTTAGAATGATATCAGTCATTAATGCAATTATCTATTGTTTTAAAGAAACCAAAGACTGTCAGTGGAATAGAAATACTCAAAGAAGAAGTTTTCTTTGATAGATGGTACACTGCAATGTTTCCACATATTATGAATGAAAGCAACAAACAGATACAATATTTCAGATATACCAGACAATGCCACAAGAACATGTGATATTTTTGAAACTGTCTTCGGAAAATGTGCAGAACGGTTTGAATGTCAAGTTGAAGATGGCGTTCCACGATGCCGGTAAGTATCTCGATGCAGATTAGTACAACAATGCTTGTGATGCAAGTATCACTGAGTCGGTACATCCAACGAATGAATATCATGTCAGTAACTGTCAGACACAGGATCATATTTGACATAAAGAACTTGAAATGCTACGAAAGCTTAAATAAATACAAATCAAAACTCGGAAATCAACTTTCTTTTGCTCCTCAATCTTACCTATTTTCGGCAGTGAATCGTTACACTAACGCTATTTTCAGTGGTGTAAATACACCAATAAATATAGATAGAACATAAGTTTTCAAATACAAAACACATTAAATAATATCTAGAAAATGATTTCTAAGTCCTTCAAATAACCAACAATTATTTTACAAATGTGAATTGTATGAAAGTTTTGTTTATATCTATAACTGAAATTCTGATGTTTATTTTAGACCTGTGTTCGCAAAGAGTGACACCTCAATACAAGCACTAGCATATACATGTATTAGTTAGCTTCTCTTACACGTGCCTTACTCAACTGAGTGGAAGTGTAAAACAAAGTTAGACAAAATGTTATATTTTTCACATCAAAGATAATGAGGATATACGCGCATGTGTGTAATTTACCCTTGCTGCTCTACTTAAATGTATTGCAAGCTTATTTATTGAAAACAAATAACATTTAACTATCTGATGATAACATGAAGTATCATTCAGTATATCTTATAGTGAAAATACTACAAGGATGTACATGTTTGCATGTAAAACTATGTCATATTCATGAACAGCTATAATAATTATATTATATCGATCGTATTATCTTTCTCGGGGGGAGAGGGAGGTTTAAAGTCACACTGACATAATTATAAGTCATATTGTGACTTTCACGCTATTCATGGTGGAAAAAGACACAAAGTGTCCATCCGGGCATTTTTAGCATCACGGGCGGGCACCTGGGTAGAACCACCGACATTCGTAAGCCAGCTGGGTGGCTTCCTCAGATCTCAGTTGATCTGTATTATCTATGCCTACAATAACTAATATTGCTCATGTGTTTTGTAACTAGTTACAATCAGACTGCTGATGCTATGCATCAAAGTCGCCGAAAACGAGCGAGCTTCTTCAGAATATAACAATTATGTTTAAAATCTACTAAATTTCATTTCAAAATGAGGAAGCCTCAGATTTCTGGCTTGAATAAAATCATTTGATAAGGAAGCTGGACAAACGTATGGGCTAACTGACACTCATATCTAATGGATTGTCATTCATGATGGGTACTAAAATAGTACAGTTGATACTATGTGCACATAAAATACAACCTAACAAATATTCTTGCATATTCGTGTACACAAAACTTAAAGAGACATTGCATCAATAAGAAAGTAAAGGAACTCTTAATTCTATTTTACTTTTAAGAAAAACATTTTTAACCGTGATAAACAGTTATGAAATAAGCATAACATCTCACTTTTAGTTCTTTGGTAAAAAGAAATGCTATACCAACTGGATATTCCGATCAATGAAGTGATCTAAGTTGTGAAAATGATGTAGAAGTAATTGTGCATATGAAATGAAGAAGGAAATGAATTGGTGTCATGCAAGCTCACGGTATTACATATACATATCGAAACATTTTCTGCAATGTAGAATTTGATTAAACTCTGATTTTTCAGAACTTCGGAATATACTTAGACA
This sequence comes from Mercenaria mercenaria, assembly GCF_021730395.1. Lineage (NCBI taxonomy): Eukaryota > Metazoa > Mollusca > Bivalvia > Venerida > Veneridae > Mercenaria > Mercenaria mercenaria. Next base: position 12,087,675 of record NC_069362.1, on the reverse strand, counting down.
ATTCAGCAAATAAGAAAGAAAGGGTCGTGTGTTTAATTTTTTGATAGACTGAATTGAAATAAATGTATCTCACGTAACTTTTCATAATGGAAGTCTATGGGAAAATCACAACTTTCATAACATTTTCGCGAAAAGAAATTTTTCTACAATGTAGATTTTAATGAAACTTCTCACAGTCGTAAATAAACATATGGCCTATATTATAGTGAAATAAAATGTATATGTCCGTGCGTTTATTTTTTGGGGTATTGGACTATAATTAAAGCTATCCGCAATTTCAAACTTATTTTAAGACATTATTTTAAACTATCTAACATGTCAATGTTTTAATATCATATTTTAACATAAGAAAGATAGCAATAGTGTCATTGTAATAAATTTACTCACAGTTTACCATTAATTCATAAACTGCTTTACATTTCCGTGCGCCGAATCAAGATTTTATTCTACGTTTTCCGGATAAATGACGTCACGCCATCACTTCCGGTTTATCAAACGTGCAGAACTGCCTTAATAGGGTTATATTTACGAGTAGTCGAGATTACTTTAACTTGTAATTATCAGGATTATTTTAACTTAGCGCCTCTTTATTTACGCTTCACGGTCATGTTTTCCGCAGAATTATAGACGAACATTAAATTTTCAGTGTGCAAATTTTATCATTTTGAGTAAGTGTTGACAAACAACAGGCCAACAAACAATATTTAAAGTCTTGAGTAAGCGTTAAGGCAATTTAATGCTAAATTATTGTTTCGCCGTATTTTATTTTTCAAAAGCTCTTTTTAAGCCTATAAATATATGAAATTGGGCAGATTCAAATCAGTTCATCTCTTATTTGTCTAGCACTGAAAATCCAAAACCAAAACTCGTTAAATTTTAAAAGCTATCTTTTAGGAATAGGTATGCATTTTTTATGAAGAGCGGACGAAAAATAAGCACTTAATGAATTTAAGAACAGCACCAGCACATAAAATGCGTTAGAATGTTCTGTTTGCACTATATAAAATACTAATTGTTAATTCATACGAGCGTTATGGTGTCAAACAGTTCAACCATGTGTTTATAGGTGATTCGTGTATCAGTCTATTACATTTTCTTTCTTCAGTGAAGTTCAAAAAGACGGAAACCCAACTCAAATAGGTAAGAAAACTGATACTTCTGGACCTACTGTCAAATTTAAAATATCCTTTAACCTAACTGTCTAGTTTTAAGGTATTAGGTAAATGGATACATTCATTTTGCTTTTGAAGGAGTTTGATTAAGGAACAAAAGTTCAAGAGCAAATCAGTATAACCTTTACCCTGTTAATTTTCTAAAATGGACCGGTCTATCATTCAATATGAAGATTTACTGACGGAATAACGAACAGTGCAGACCATGATCAGCCTGCATGGCTGTGCAGGCTTATCTTGGTCTGCACTGGCCGCAGTAGCAAAATCAGTTGCCACCAGCAGGCCAGCAGGCTAAAGGTTAATGTTGGGTATTACTATCATTCGATATGATACGAAAATGTTAATATTCATGCCTATGGGATAAAATATACATTATTTACTTAAAGTACATAATGTAATTTGATTTTCTTGAATAGCATGTTGAAACGTTGATCAGGGTTTTATTAGACAGCTAATGAACGTAGTCTTTGTGGCAGTTTTGATGCATATCGGTTATGTGCTTTAAATAATATTTTCCGTGTATTTGCAAAAGGCAACAGAAACAGCAATAAAACTGTTATAAAAGTCGCACATAACAAATCATATGATACATAACTAATCCACTCGCTGCTTCAAATAATAAAGCTCCAAGGAAAGATTTATACAAATCTTTAGATTAAACTTAATACAATAATGTTCTGGAGAAGTAAGTTTGAAACATGTCTATATTTTGTTTTGGAAATCTCTTCAACAGTATGCAATTATTCACCGTTTTGGTGCACTGCTTGATTATCGAGAGAATGACCAAAATGGGGTACTATCGCGCAGGATTTTAAAGAAAAGTAGCTACTGGTCTGGATCTGGATACCCAGACCTTCATACTACATTACCAATGATCTTGGTTAAAGACTATATATTTGGTGGTTTCTGTTAGATTTCAGGCAAATACGTTTGTGTAAATTAACTTAGATTTGGATTAGAAAACAAAATTTTACAACAACAACAAAACAAAATTTATGATGGTTACAGGACACATTAATTGTTCCATAAATCTCGTTTTTAATTTACATTTTTCATTCGTCATACGGAAATATAAGAAGAGCATTTGAAATAGCTTTGCCGCCAAAAATATCACTAGCTGAATATGTGTTTGTAACTCTGGCGACATTTGTAGAAATGGCAGGTAAACATGTGACCTAATCCTGAAAATTCATTTTCAAGAACAGTCTAGATTTCGTCTACACAGCGGTTTAAAGTTTTAGTAGGTTATTGATATGTCAAATTGTATTCTTTATGTAACTTCATCGGATATGAATAAATTTGCACAAAACTTCAACAGTTAACTTTGAATTTTTCTCCCCTAGCTGTCTACATTATCTATATCGGCGGAGCACTTGTTACACTGGTAGTTGTTGTGGTCGTTATACTTCTCATCAGAACCACACGCGAAAAATATCGCGTAACAAGGTATCGATAGTGTAGATATAACATTTATTATTAAGTAATTTTATTAGACTCAGTCAAGTCTAGTTTGTTATAGTTTTGCTTGGTTGCGTTCTATGCTTCTTTTAAATTTCAAAGTATAACTTTTTATTAATACTGTAAAATGGACACATTGCAAGCTATTCTACCTGCATAATATAATTCATACTGGCATGTGACAAGAAAAGAAATTGAGACACTAACTTAATAACCACATAAATAATTGGCATCTGTACAAAAACTGCAGAGACAATGTTCAACAAGTCAGCAACGACAAAACAAACAAATAAAGGAACACAGTTTGGCAACAACTGGCAAAACACCACTTGAAATGATATTCTTTTATTGACTTTTTCAGGAAAGGAAAACCTGACACACATTCTCATGACAACGACGAATGTGATCAAAGCTGTGCGGAGAACGTCGCAAATGAAGAATTAACAACACAGTTGTAAAATAGCTGCTACAACCTCCGGATTGACTCTGTACCAGCAGTGGAACTTATTTGCTTGTGTGTGTTTTATTTCAAAACACGAATAAAAAGATCATAATCTCTGAATGGAAATATTTACCTGTAAATAGAAGAGATGGGAATTTTAAATTGCCAAAATATTTCAGTAGTTGATGCGATTCATCAAGGATGTTTTGATTTCGCTTTCTGTCACCTGCTTAGCGCAGTATGTATAACACATGACTATGGGTTGATAGATCGCGAGTTCGATCCCCGGGATTGATATAATATGTTCTCAGTGACGATTCGCGAAGAAAATTTGTCTGCAGTCATTCGTCTTCCATCTTTGATTCATACGGGGAAATTGTCAGTGAATAACTTTTGTCAGTATTTTCACAGAATCCAGGAACATCAGTTAGGTCAACTGACCGCCGCACACAACTAAAATACTTTTGAAAAGCACGTTTAACTCATGATATAAACAAACAAACCTATTATATGAGCATACGGAATAACCATGTAAAGTTTTTGATACAGTTTAACTATTATTATTTAAAGAAAATTAGCCTCATGAAATACAATACTGCAGTCATGGCCGTTATAAATCATGACAGGTTATAATTATATCATGTTTTCAAAGATCAGTATAAAGACCTAGAATGACTATGTTGTAGGTAGAAATGGAAAGAAGAAAAAACATGTTCGTGTTGCATACTATTTTAAGTGCTCTTGTTAAAAACAACAAGCAACAATAATAAAGAAAGGAAAGTTGGTGATCAATTACAGTTACTGTAAATAAATATTGATTGTCAGACTGACTGATCTCTCTACACCAACCGCCAAGAACTATATAATCACTGTTGTAAATCACGAATTTTTGTAGAAATATCACGTCTTAAAAATCCATAATGATCTATTGGATGTCGCAATATTAGTAAGAAATGAAATTTATAAAAAGATTTGTATTAGTCCATTTGCCATATACGTTACACGGAATGATATTTGGTTTGTATTAAGGGGCAGCAACTATGATATATGTTATTTTACAAGATGCTGAAGGCCGGAGACTGATGTTCAAACTTATCTTCACAGCCTTGAAACCAGTATTACAGTGGAAAATTTTCGCCGTTTGAAGACTATAAAAAATCTAGTCAGTCTCTGGAACAAGAAAATATGGCATTTCTCTTTGCGGTATTTCTTAAATTGTATGCTCCTATGTGTGCTGCGTTGATTTAGCAATGAATATGGTTTACGAATTAGTTTAATAATATACGAAAACAGGAAAAGGACAATTTCTGTATATAGTCTATCCCTTTTTCTCATAATTTGTAATTCATGACCTTGGGCTTAATATCTTTATATTTAGAACTCAAATATAATGTTTGTAATATGCGTTAATTGTTAATGTTTTACCATTTGTTTGCTATAAAATGTACTTTAATTATGAAGATACAGAATGTCTATGTTTACGCTTTGCATTGATAATACTATCATATTCATCAGAATATTTTTGTTGTCCAATCTTTATTAAACTTTGTCATAAAATCATTCCGATCAAATATATCTCAGTATCGAGTCAATGTTATAAAAGTGAATAACCACTGACAAATAAATGCCGAAGCTATCTCTTTAGCATTATATCCCTTGTATTTTTATTACTTTTTGGTCTTTTGTATGTGACTGGAACTAATTTGTTTCGCAGTTCAGGAACTCTCATTTATCCAGCACAAATTTCGACTGATAACATCATCAATCTTTCTGGGTTTACATTACGTTTAGGTCTATTAACCATTAACAAATAGGATCTAGTGCCAGAATGTATGAAATTGTCAATCTCTCTTGACTTTTATTAAATACATCTAAAGAAGCTCGATATTTGTAAGAAACTTTATTGGTCTGCGTACAGTTGTATGTATAACTGACCGGTGTACTTCTGGAACCTGTCTAAAGCTATCAATTTACGTTACAGTGTTACATTTAAGAAGAAGAGTAAAAATATAATAAATACACAGGCCAGTAATTGGCAACAGAAAGAAAACCGACTGTGATGCAATGGTATACAATTATACTAACACCTCGGATACGAAAGTAGTGGAAGAAAAGATCACTATGTTTTTGCAGTGAATTGCAATGAACTTAATGACTGCATGCATTTTACAAAGGTCTACAATTAGCTTAAAATGCTTAAACATGTTATATCCAAATATGCTTTTCGAATGATAATCCCTATCTGAGAACTGGAAATTAAGTTTTGTCAGTTTCAGTTAAGTATAGGTTTTAAGTTGAATACAGCAGTTTTAAGATATTAACTTCGAGCGAGCGTTAGCGAAGCGAAAAATTAATATCTTAAAATTCTGCTGTATTCAACTTACAACCGTCTTACAGTTAGTCCCGCCCAGTGTACCTAAGCCGACACACAGGCACAGTATTTACAGTATTATTGGGCGGAGTCTATTAAATCGTAACAATTACATTTAATACATACAGTTGATGTGATAACTGTATGTGAAATAGAATGGCCAGGTTTGAACGAAATGGAGCAATTCCATTGGCAGAGCAACTTGGGCGAACTGTTTATCGCTTTGAAGAGGAAACGAATTGTATTCGTCTGTTTGGTTGTCTGTCTAAATCCCGTCGATCCGTACAGCTAAGTAACTGGTCCATGTCTTAGAATTTTTATATTTCTTACTAACTTAGTATGCATATCTATCTTTTGCGATGACCTACAGAAACCATCTTTTTCCGGCTGTTCATTAGAAAAGTCTAAGCAACGGAACTTGTTTTGTATCCGCTCTATTGTGTTTTGTCCCCAAATGATTTTGACGTGTCATGCCGCTATATACGATGACTAATGGCAGGAATGCAGAGCGAAAATACCATAACACAACTTATAGCAAAAGCGTAAGACATGTTGGTATAGACTAAAATTAATGGCATGGAAAGGAAGTGCTGATTTTAAGAATAATTACTTTTCTTTAACAACAACTGATATCAGATTTTTCTAGCCTTTTGAAAAGTATAGACGGCGTGGTTGTTTTTTCAGCCTACAATTGGGTTAAAAAGGGATCTTGATGTCAGACGAAGTTTTTGAACATCTGTCAAACTTTATTTCAATGAATCAGTCTGCAATGTTTAAGCAATAGTGTTTTAAATAGTAAGAGAACAGTTAAAGTTTAAACAGACACTGAAAATTATTTTGGTAAATGGTATGCTCGAAACTTGAAAAGTTAATTAGCAAATTCAGCGAATTAATATCCCCCGCCGAATATATTATTTTGTGATTGAGGGGAATATATTTTGATTGTTATCTAATTTCCAAACACACACAAATTGTGTACAATGGGATTGTGTCATGGCTGATTTAAGTAGAGTGTACTAGTATATTTTTAATAATTATATTAACATGCTCAAGGTCAAAGGAAATAAGGCAATAACTCTACAGTTAGTTAATGTATTATGACGGAATAGCGTGCACAACTGCCATACAGTGATCTATATTTGTATTGAATTTCAACAATTTGTTACATTGTGATGTGGGGATTTATGAATTTTAAAACAATAAAAGGTCAAAATCTCTGCAATTACTGAAGAGATCCTGGCGAAAGATGTGCATGCATCACCCATCCATTGCGCTAGAGTGATCTATACTTTGAGTTAAATTTAAAGAAGATTTATCAATGTATTACTTTGTGACGTTGGAATTTATTGATTATAAAACAATAAAAGGGCAATCATTCAGACGTTACTGAAGTGATCCTGACGAAAATTGCGTATGTACCAACGCACAACAGTGAGCTACAAGTGTATGTTTCATGCAGTTCCGTCAGTAGGTTACTTACATACAGTCGTAAGTCCCTATTTTTCACCAAGGGGGAAATCTGCTTTTCTATTATCTAGAGGGATAATACTAAACAAGAACAACAAGACATAATAGACTTATTAATAGTAATGTGAGGTTTTGCGATTGTAGCTAAAATGGACGGACGGACCCATGGACGCACGTACGTACAGACAGACAGAGGAACAGCCGGACTGACAACACCAAATCTATATCTTTTAACTTTCGGCGGGGGATAATAATTAAATGTATGGAATCACTCGTGTGAAGAGGCACGGAAAATCCAACAAACATTGAACTTGATGAATACACTTACCGCTTTCATCGTTTATTTTGTTTGATTTGGAGTAACATGGTTCTTCATTTGAAACAAAAACAAAAGTGATGAGTTGACACATCCGCTGTTTTTGGATCCACTTCTAGTATCAGTCTGGTATTTGCAAGTAAATGACGACCTTCTCCAAAGGTGTAGGACAAATGACATACATGATTTTAGACGTCATACATCCGGTATTTCATCATAAAGAGCGAAGTTAACAATAAAGTTTGTGCTTTATTTGCTGAGATAATCAAATCTATAAATCCTCGTATACTTGTTTGTCTTAAAATCTCTAAACAAACGCAGATTTATCTAAAACAGCAGACGATCAGTTCCAAATATTCTATATCGACTGCCATGTTTTATATCTTCTTTATTTGTTTCTTGACATATTACGATATAATGTAAGATGTATACTGTCAATAGTTCGTGATGGAAGCTGTTAATTGCCTCTTCTGCAGTTAGAGGAATTTACATACAGCTATTGACAAACATTTATATTACATGCCTGGTTATTTTGTTTGTGTATTAAATATTTTGAAATGTTACTTTAGGAAAAATAAACTCAAACAAAATAAATTTCGACCTCTGTATTTTGTTAGTTGTTATATTTTTGAGATATTTAAACTAAGGCAGGTGTGATGTGAAAAAGTTCATAAACATTGATGAGTAGCACATACCTGTATCTCGTCGTTCTCTAGAAGAATCGACTGTAAATAGCATACTTACTGAATGTATTTTTAAGCAGCAAGACAGGGAGTAATTGATCATAAAGGTATATATTAGTTTGTTCTGTTTTTTCACTACTATGCACCAAAATTAGTATTTTTAGGGCAACTTGTACATTTTTGTTTGGCTTAATGTCAGGCTAGCACAAATATAGGCTACTTGGCAACTTTACAGCTTTTAATGGCGGAGAACGATCCAAGTGCTACTCCAACCATTCCACAAGCTAGCTGGATGACTTCCTCACATTAAAGAAGTAATGAGGGCCAAGTGATCCCAAGTCAGCGATCTTAATAACTTGGACACGGAGATCCCTTTCTATCTTTTCTACATTCTTTATTTCATAATTTTTATTATTTGTTTTACTGTATTTGCGATTCTATGAACAATAAGCTATACCAGGAAATATACTGCAATTGTGGAGGATTTTTCCCACACTGGAAATTTCTTGTTAATTTATAAACAGAAAGAACTAAATCCTGCAGTTCCAACCTTTTAATATATTTCATTCGAAGTATCACATAATCCAAATTCCAAAGTATTTAAATGTTTCATAAATTATCTCCAATTATATAAAATTTCTTTAGTGTATCTTAAGCTTATCCAAAAAAAGTCCTTTTTAATTATGATTAAACAGTTTATATACCCTAAGTATAACAAAGAACATGAGTTTACATAATATATGGAGCAAACATAAAGAATCAAATGTTATATAATTGATTAATATTCATGAAATGCACATGATCAGGAGTATTCAATATTTAAAGAACAAAGAATATTTTGGCGGGAATCAAACATTACATAAGTCTGGAGAAATGCAGATGAATTAAACATGATACACAATATATGTGGAGCAAGTCCTTAGAATCATACATGGTACACATAATTTGGAGTAACTCTTACTTAGAGTATAATAGTAATTAGTCCTTCAATATATATAAATTCCAATAATGGTCATGACCTTCACGATACTCCCGACAGGAGAACAAAATAATTATGTCACTTAATTAGAATAACACAAAATCCCATATATATACACCTTTAACATTTTGAACTCAGATAGAATTAGTCCTTCAGTGACTCTTTGTATTAATTTTGTATGTCCAATAATCGTCCTCATATGTAACTGTTCGAAATAAAGGAACACCATCCGTGTATGTAGTGTATCTTACACCAGTTCTTGTCCATATTTCTGCTCGTGTTTCCAGAACATGCTTATCAACACTATTACAATCGTTTCTACTATCAGCTTCATCATTGTCAGATGAAATATCAATTACTTCAACTTCGTATCTCTCCGTTTCGTTTTGCGAAGCGTCATTCTGACCATTATCACTTCCTTCACTATGCACATTACTATCAGTGTAACTGTAAACTGAATCAATGACGTCATAATCTTCAAGCTCACTAATGTTATTATCACTGACGTCATCCTGAACAGCAGTAGTAACATTTTTCTCACATTCGTCATCTTGTAGAACATCAGTATTGACCTCAACTTCCAGAATGTCAATACCGTCATCAAGCGAAAAATCATATCCACTGACGTCATCAGGTATAACGTCATTTCGAGAAGCACATTTATCGGTGACGTCATCCTGAAGAACGTTATCGTTGACGTCAACTTGTTGAACATGAACACTGACGTCATCTTGTTGATCATGAATGTTGACGTCATCCTGTTGAACGTACTCGTTGACGTCAATTTGTTGAACATGAACATTGACGTCATCTTGCTGATCATGAACGTTGACGTCATCGTTTTGAACGTTATTGTTGACGTCAACTTGTTGAACATGAACACTGACGTCATCTTGCTGATCATGAACGCTGACTTCATCCTGTTGAACGTTATCGTTGACGTCAACTTGTTGAACATGAACACTGACGTCATCTTGCTGATCATGAACGTTGATTTCATCCTGTTGAACGTTATCGTTGAACATGAACACTGACGTCATCTTTGTACTCCCTAAGTCCACTATCAAGTAGCTCCAAGTCAAAATCCTGAACAGTGGAATAATCAATATCTGCTTCGTCTACAAAAATGTTCAAAATATCGTCATCGGAGGAAATATCCTCATAGTAACTGCAGGTTTCTTTATAATCCTTGTCTGCTGGTCGCACATTTAAAGTTTTAGCACGTGCATCACTCTTGGAATATCCATGCTTCAACGACAAGTGTTCCCACAAATAACTTCGTCGTATATGTTTTAAAGTACATCCATCTTCAGTACATCTCCAAACCGGTAATTTGTGTTAAGTGTTTTTCCGCCATATGTCCCTTAAAATTTCTTTTATATTTTATAGCGAGCGCGTAGCTCGCCTTACGGCAATGTGTAGGCGAATATAACAAAGGTGTGCCGAATGGGGCAAAGTGATATAGCTAAAAAATTTTCCTCTCGTCTGGGCGCCGCCATTTTGTTCTACTTCCGTCAAAGTCGGGAAAATTGTTGCTTTTTTTTTTTTTTATTTATATTTGAATTACAATTTCTATGTTCATTAGGTGTCTTTATTTTTAATAAAGTTATGTTATGGAAATAATTTCAATTTTGCTTTTATTTTACGAAGTGCGTGTCCCTAGAGGAAATGCTTTGTTGGCAGTGAATACAGAACTTCATTTGATTGCTGAATATTATCCATCACTCAAAAATAACGCAAGAAAGATTTCCAGTTGGTAGAAAAAATATGATTTTCTTTTAAAAGATCAAGCATTGGCCAGAAAATGGGATAAAATGTCATAAATAAGCATAAAGCCATAAGAACGCCGCAAACAGGTAATGACGTCACCGTGACACCGGCTTTCCATAATTTTTGCAACGTATGATATTCGCTGTTACAGGTATAATGACACTTAATTTTTGTTTCTTTTCAAGTGAATAGGTTCTCGGATTTTTTTAAGCAGTGAATAGTTTCTTTGTCGTTTCAGCTACGCTCGCTCAGAGGCTTTGCCTTTTTCATATTAACTTTATTGCAGTAGTCACAAGCGTACCCAGGCATTATTTCAACTGAATTGTAGTAATGAATTGACTAGGTACAGTACACTATATATATAACTAATCTTCACGATGAACACGATATTTTCGTGCGACTTTACCGCCTTTAACTTATAAAACAGCGATAACATGGCTCCTGTATAAAATTAAGCACGTGGAAAGCAAGAATAATACATGCTTTGCTTCGAAATCTTTGAGCGGTAAATCTATGCTGGTTTTAAGGACCTTACTCCTTAATAGAAAGCCTTACTGCGTTATAAAAATTGAGTTTTTATTTAATTTTTAAATGAACTGTTTTAATAAATGAACTGTTTTAATTTATAAAATTTTCTGTTGTACGATGTAGTAATATTATTATTTCTATATTCTTACTGCAACTGTCCTTTAATTGCTTGTTTTGCTTTTATTGCTGCAATTCTCGTCGAACGTGAAGGGCGTGTGCTATTTACGTCACTATTCGTCCCGCTAGTATGCTTAACATATTCTGTTGATTCTAAGGGATAGAGTAAGCTCACAGGTCGTTTAATAACACGACCTGTAGCTAATCGCACTTCCGCTGATCGTACTTTGCCATCCTTACTTCGTTGCGTTTCCTCTATTCGACCCATTCTCCAACAAGACCTTGGAAGTTCGTCCTTAATGATCACAATATCACCGACACTCGGTTCCATAGCACTAACAATTTTCTTTGATTTTAATTTCACTTGAGCTCTTTCTCTAAGGCCAAGCAAATACTCTTCTTGCCATATGCGCCAAAAGGCGTTTAGCAACTTTTGTCCTTTCAGCCATAAATTAACTAGCCTATCTGCACAGCTTTCAAACGGTTTATATTCATGATCACTGCTTTCTTCGCACATTTCGGGAATGCCAATCCGGGGGTTTAGCGATAAGAAATGGCTTGGTGTCAACGTCAAACTTGAATTGGTGCCATCACTAACATACACTAATGGGCGTGTATTGATGACTGATTCAACTTCCTTCAGTATGGTTTGCATTTGAATGAGTGTAAGTAAACACCTACCGAGCGATTTCCGTAAAGAGTTTTTTACTACACACACTAATCTCTCGTAGAATCCACCCATCCAGGGTGCTAATTCTACTATGAAATTCCAGTTGATTCTTTGCTCCGAAGAATAATTCACTTCTCACAATATTAGACCAAAGTGTATCTAATGTTCTATTGGCTGTCTTGAACTGCAAAGCGTTATCTGAAATGATCTCGTTTGGCACACCTTTCTGAGACACGAAACGCCTAAAACCTAGAAGTAATTCTTCTGATGACATGTTTTGTACGAGTTCAAGATGTATAGCTTGAGTGACCATACAGGTAAATAAACATACCAAGACTTTCGTCTTTCCGTCTGCTGATTTCACATATAATGGACCAAAATAATCCAATCCTGTGTGTGTGAACGGAGGAGTTTCTGTCACTCGTGATTTAGGAAGAGGTGGCATCACAGGCATAGGGTACTCCTTCGTAACGTCTGCAAATTCTGCATTGGCGAAGAACAGATTTAACTGTAGCACGTCCGTGAAGAATCCAGTATCTATATCTTATATTGCTCAAAGTCTGAGACACTCCACTATGTAGTAATTGCTTTTAATGTTTCTCAGCTAACAAATGTGTAAACCGAGATTGTTTCGGTAAACAGAATCGGAAATCTTGATCCTTCGCTGAGAGTAACATTATGTTATTGTCCCTTGCAACGCAAAACACCGTTGTCATCAATATACACATTTAATTGATGCTGCAAGGTATTTCTTTTGCTGTTTTGAATTGCACTTAACACTTCGCCGAAATGTTTTCTCTGTATGTATATAATTCATCTACAGTTCATTGATTGTAAGTGAACCATTGTTTTCCCTGTCTCTACCTTGTAGCTTTCTCACGAACCTTAACGCATATGCTGTAACTCTCAACAATCTTGTTATAGAAGTATATGACTCGTGGTCGATTTCAAATGGAACACTATTTATGTTTTTTCCATTTGTTACTGTCGTTTCACTCTCTTTTTTTCTCATTTTAATTATGATTAAACAGTTTATATACCCTAAGTATAACAAAGAACATGAGTTTACATAATATATGGAGCAAACATAAAGAATCAAATGTTATATAATTGATTAATATTCATGAAATGCACATATTCAGGAGTATTCAATACTTAAAGAACAAAGAATATTTTGGCGGGAATCAAACATTACATAAGTCTGGAGAAATGCAGATGAATTAAACATGATACACAATATATCTGGAGCAAGTCCTTAGAATCATACATGGTACACATAATTTGGAGTAACTCTTACTTAGAGTATAATAGTAATTAGTCCTTCAATATATATAAATTCCAATAATGGTCATGATCTTCACGATAGCAATTACTGTAACTGTTTCACGTGTCATGAATCAGTATGTAAGCGGGTTTTTTGTTTGTTAATGCCAACAAATATATTTAATTACATTTATGTAAATGCATATTTCATTGCCTTTGTAGCATATAATCAGTGGAAAAGATTATGCGACGTGCGTTAATTTATTTACTTTATTTGTTTGGTAAATGGCACCGTTGCAACAGTTTTATTAAAATAAACGCAGTCCAGCACAGAATCTTTACCATGAATTCTACACATATTCAAGCACTTTTCACTTCTGTCCATAATTTGAAATTAGCACTGTATGAATGGGTTTTGACACTCTTTATTATGGCTTCAAATCATTTTTGAATATTTTCGGACATGCTTCTGAAAATAATAATCTATATAAGAATAAAAGGGTACTTTACATGAATTGTTGTAATAAAAACAATGAAAAGAAAAGAAATTTAAAATACATCTTACTAACACATGGTTTTAAATTGTAAAGGAAGACATATTCATATTTTTAAATAAAATTCAATTCTGACTGAGAAATGGTAAGACAAACGTGTAATTTAATGTAAAATGGCGGGGCATGGAGATATTGTGACAGATTTGTATGAAGGGGTAGAATAAGCTTCATTTGCTTTTAGGTACTGACAATACGTCATTAAGTAATTAATAAACTGTTCAAAAGCCAAAACGTTTTAATCATATTAAACATTTTTCCAACCGCACATACCATGTTACTTATTTACAGAATACAATTTGGCCATAAGTGTATAGTAATAGTCATTTTGAAAAAGAAACAATTTACTAGATAATTAAATGATTTGTTATTCAATTAACACTACCACATGTGCCGTTGCGAATGTCAAAATTATTTACATTTAGAACACTTCTAAAACAGAAACGAATGAAAGAAATTTCCATTCAGTTATTCTGGAA